>NW_004444186.1:1255068-1256671 GCF_000243295.1 Trichechus manatus latirostris
GGAGCTGACGCTCTGAATTTGGACTTCTAGCCTACTTGACTGTGAGAGAATAAATTTCTCTTTGTTAAAGCCATCCACTTGTGGTATTTCTGTTGTAGCAGCACTAGATGACTAAGACAGTGGGGTTATGTTATCTGTGATGGACAAGCTAAAACCAGTTGCCCTGGAGTTGATTCCAACTCATGGCAATCCCGTGTGTGTCATGGTAGTTTCCAATGGCTGATATTTTGGAGGTACATTGCCAGACCTTTCTTCTGAGGTGCCTCTGGGTGGACTCAAACCTCCAACTTTTTGCTTAGCAGCTGAGCGTGTCAACTGTTTGCGCCACCCAGGGACTATCCATCTCTTTCTCTTCATCCCAAACCTCTCCCCAGCCAGACTTTCCTCTTTTCTTCTCATTTTCTGCTCAGAAAACTTATGTGGTTCCTACTGATGCACGAAAAAAATCCAAACTTTTTGGTGGATTTTGAAATCCTCCATGATCTTGTTCAATTCATCCTTTCATCTTCGACGCCCTGGCCTACTTTCTGTCTTCAGTGCTTCAGAGGTGTGCCCTCTGCTTCACTGAGCATTCCTGGACTTCCCTCTCCATTTTGTTCCCATGCTGTTCCCTTGCCTAGAATGCCTGAATCCCTCCCGCCCTTCACTGCCCCACTGATCCACTGAGAGCCTCTGTGAACCCTGAGCAGCTTCCAGATTTTGAGGCCTGACACCTTTGGATTTATTCTCTACCCTTTGATTTAGCTTACTGAGGAAGGTCTCAGTTAGAAAGAAAATTTGTGAAGAAGATTCGTCTTACCCCTGAACAAATATGCCATTTGAACAGCAGCCACCGTATGGGCATCCCCATTGAGCTTGAGCCCCAGGACAATGCTACAGCCCTGGGATCAGGGTCCTGGGCCTGGCTTAGATGTCTTTTATCTATGAAAGTCTTCCTCAATCCTCCCAGGCAGAGCTACTTCCTTCTTGGTGACACAAGAGCAATTTTTTAATGATGTTTCGCCTTGTATCATGGTTGTTTGCTGTACGCATCTTTCTTACCAGATTGTAATCTCTTTAGGAAAGGGGCTGTTATTGTGAGTTATTATATCCTTCCTATGGTGAAGAATATCGAGTATACCATGGACCTCCAGAGGAACAAAGAAATCAGTCTTAGAAGAAATACACCCAGAATGCTCCTTAGAAGCTAGGATGGTGAGACTTTGGCTTGCTAACTTTGAACTCATCATCAGGAAAAATCAACCGCTAGAAAAGGTCATCATGTTTTGTAAAGTGGAGCTTCAGTGAAAACGAGGGAGACCCTCGATAAGATAGATTGAAGCAGTGGCCACAACAATGGATTCAAACACACCAATGATGGTGAAGGTGTTGCAGGACCGGGCAACGTTTCATTCTGTTGTACGTCAGGTTGCCGTGAGTTGGAGCTGACTTGTCGGCAACTAACAACAACAATGGTGAATATGATCTGATGGCCGACAGTATCCATTTTCACTTCCTTCTATATTTTCTGAGGGGCCCTGGTGGTTTGGTGGTTAAGTGCTTGGCTACTGACCAAAAGGTCGGCAGTTTGAACCCACCAGCTACTCTGCGGGAGAAGATGTAG
>NW_004444186.1:1257653-1259687 GCF_000243295.1 Trichechus manatus latirostris
CCTCTCACTGACCTTTAGTTCACCAAACACCATGTCTTCCTTTAGCAATTGATCCCTCTTCATGGCACGTCCAAAGCAAGTGAGTCTGACAGTGTTCTGTTGTGATTCAGAAAGTTTTCATTGGCTAATTTTTGGAAGTATTGCACTGGGAAAATCTGCCGCAAAAGACCTCTTTAGAGTGTTGAAAAGCAAAGATGTCACTTTGAGGACTAAGATGCACCTGACCCAAGCCACGATATTTTCAACCGCCTCATATGCATGTGAAAGCTGAACATGAATAAGAAAGATCGAAGAAGAATTGATGCCTTTGAATTGTGATGTTGGTGAAGAATGTTGACTATACCATGAGTTTCTAGAAGAAGAAATAAATCTATCTTGGAAGAAGTACAGCCAGAATGCTCCTTAGAAGCGATGATGGTCTCATGTACTTTGGACATGTTATCAGGAGGGACCAGTCCCTGGAGAAGGACATCATGGTTGGTCAGCAAAAAAGAGGAAGACCTTCAATGAGATGGATTGACACAGTGGCTGCAACAACGGGCTCAAACATAACAACGATCATGAGGATGGCACAGGACTGGGCAGTGTTTCATTCTGTTGTACATAGGGTTGCTACGAATCAAAATCGAGTCGATGACACCTAACAATAACCATGTTTGGAAGCAGATCTCCAGGCCTTTCTTCCTAGTCTGTCTTAATCTGGAAGCTTCACTGAAACCTCTCCACCCTGGGAAAACCTGCTGATTTTTGAAATACCGGGGAAATAGCTTCCAGCATCACAGCAACATACAAGCTATCACAGTATGACAAAGGACAGAATTTATTTTGAAGCCCTTGGAAACCCTATGAGGCAGTTCTCCTCTGTCCTATAGAGTGCTATGAGTCGGAATCCACGTGAGGACAATGGGTTAATGAGTATTTGAACGTGGAGGAGAATGAGAAGGAAAGGTCAAACGTGACTCCTCTGGGGGAAGGGAGCTGCAAATGAGATTTAGACAAGTTCCATTTGGACTCCTTGTTTTTGTTTTTTCTGTTTTTCTTTCAGTGCCCAGGAACTCAGGGAACAAAGAGATTTTAGAAGCCCAGAAATGAGGTCTTAGAAAATGACCCACCAGTTAAGACAGAACAGCCTCACGATGAAGAAGGAAAAAAGCCATAAGTCATTGCTCACCAATCATTTATTGAGTCTTTAAATACAAGTCCATAGTCTGCACACAGATTTCCTTGTGTAGGGTTTTCAGGCCTCAGGAGCTGTGGATTAACAGGTTGGCCCCTTGGAATCTGCAAACAGATGGCATATGCTTTCTGTCTATTTTATATACTCAGAAAGTAGAGCTGGAATTGATCCAGTCAGCTGTAGTGATAGGAGCTCAACAGATAGTCTCTCTGATGAGGGTAGGAGCGTGAACAAGGGAGGTATCGTTGACATCAGAGACATCCTCTGTGGTCTCTGGCTCCTCTAGCAGCCTCTCGCTGTATTTCCTCAGTCTAGACCGTGTGCCTTGCGATTCTCTATGCTTCATCCATAGGAGGCAAAGCACACCCAAGCTCAAGGTTCCTGCCCCCTGGTTGTAACACAAGTCTTCAGAATACCTTTCCTGTTTCTGAGCTTTTAGGAGAAGTGTTCTGGCCCCACCTACGCTGAGGGCAAACCAGGAAATGATTAAGTCCTCAAATGGATCAAAATTAGGATCTGATTATTTCACCCAATTTACCACTCAGATTTCACCTAACCAGAAAACCCTAGAATTGTTGCTCAAAGAACTGACATGCCCTAAAAGTGAATATTGGTCCTCAAAAGCATCACTGCATGTAGATAAAGTGGAGGATAGAGAGCAGACATACGTTGTCAAGCTCTTAGAGAGAAGTAAAGATGAACTTGACATGCAGGTTTCTTCCTTGGCTTCGTGTTGCTTTAGCATTGGTGATCGTGCAGCCTAGTACTGATGGGATCTCTGTTCTTGTACGTAGTCATAAAGGGGGTTGGAAGAAATAGCTGCCTTGGTAGGATGACCTCCACCCTGTTCTCTTCTC
>NW_004444186.1:1260401-1261942 GCF_000243295.1 Trichechus manatus latirostris
TCTTCTTATTTTCATGGGTTTGCCTGTCCTGTCTCTGATGATTCTGCTCATCTTCACGGGTTTGCTTGTCCCTTGTCTGACAGCTTTGTTCCTCTTCATGAGTTTGCCCGTCCTGTGCCTCACATGGACTTTCCTGGTCCTCACGGCTCTGTCTACCCCAGCTTTGATGACTCTGCTTCTCCTCTGTCTGGTGGCTCTTCCCCTCGCTATGGCTCCGCTGGGTCTGGGCCTGTCTGTGGCCCTGCTCACTGCCACTTGATTGCCAGTCTCTCCCTTTGTGGCAGAGTGACCTTTCTTGCTGGATTTGTGCCCAAAGTTTGTGTTGGTAGTGTTGGGTATCCTCAAGCTGCCTCTCCCATGCCTGGAGTCTGTTCTGGGACCCCTGCCTCTGGTTTCAGTTCACTTCCTGTCCTTGAGTCTGTTGATTTAAGTCTCCCTGACCTTCCTGATTGCTCAACATGTGTGTCTCTTCTTGTTCCCTCACTTCCTTGGAAATACCTATATTACCCTTATATTTCAGTTTCCCTAGTCTCTTTCTGACCATAGTGATAACCCTGGCCTTGTCTGTCTGTCTGACCATAGCGGGAACTCTGGCCTTGTCTGTCTGTCTGTTCATAGTGGGAACTCTGGCCTTGTCTGTCTGTCTGACCATAGTGGGAACTCTGGCCTTGTCTGTCTGTCTGTTCATAGTGGGAACTCTGGCCTTGTCTGTCTGTCTGACCATAGCGGGAACTCTGGCCTTGTCTGTCTGTCTCACCATAGTGAGAACTCTGACCTTGTCTGTCTGTCTGACCATAGAGGGAACTCTGGCCTTGTCTGTCTGTTCATAGAAGGAACTCTGGCCTTGTCTGTCTGACCATAATGGGAACTCTGGCCTTGTCTGTCTGTCTGACCATAATGGGAACTCTGGCCTTGTCTGTCTATCTGTTCATAGTGAGAACTCTGGCCTTGTCTGTCTGTCTGACCATAGTGAGAATCCAGTCCTTGCCTGTCTCTCTGACCACAGCCTGATTCCTGAGCCAGCCTTCCAGACTGTCCATAAATAGAGCCTGATTCCTGTTGTTCTGTATGGCTAGAGCAAGAGTCCTGTCCAAGTCTTCTAGTCTGCCCACAGCTTGATCGTTGTCCAAGCCTTTCAGACTGATTGTGATGAGAATCCTGAACTGGTTTTTCGCACTGATTTAAGGCAAAGAGACATCTTTGTCTTTTAGGCTGGCCATTGCTGGACTTATGACTCAATTTCTGACCATAGCTAGAGTCCTAGCCTTGTCCCTCAGACTGACCATAGTGAGACTCCTGATCTTGTCTCTCAGACTGACCATGGCAGGAGTCCTGGTCTTGCCTCTCAGACTGACTATAGCAGGAGTCCTGGTCTTGTCTCTCAGACTGACCATGGCAGGAGTTCTGGTCTTGCCTCTCAGACTGACTAAAGCGGGAGTCCTGGTCTTGTCTCTCAGACTGACTAAAGCGGGAGTCCTGGTCTTGCCTCTCAGACTGACTATAGCAGAAGTCCTGGTCTTGTCTCTCAGACTGACCATGGC
>NW_004444186.1:1270384-1344664 GCF_000243295.1 Trichechus manatus latirostris
CTGAGTGAAATAAATCATTCACAAAAGATCACATATTTTATGATTTCCTATTGTGAAATGTGCAGAATACGTGTGTCTAGGGCTGGGGGTGAGGAATGGGGAGAGACTGCTGATGGGTTCGGGTTTTCCTTTTGAGGTAATGGAAACATTCTAAAACTAGATTGCAGTCATGGTTCCTTAACTCTGTGAATATACTGAAACCACGGAATTGGGCACTTTAAGTGGGTGAGTTTTATGGCATGTGGATTCTAGCTCAATAAAGCTGTTTGAAAAATGCGATCTCAGAGGAAGCAGAGATACTAGGGAAAATGTCAACCCTTCCCTTCACATGTGGAACAAGACTTTTAAAATCCCTAGCTCAGAGAACTTGTCTGCGCAGTCATGTTCATTTTTTTCTGATGCCCTGTTCTTTGTTCTCCCCGAGACCATTTACGATCTAGTTCTCAGACCTTTTTTTTTTTTAACGGCTACCCTCCCTTCTAAGTCACTCCCTCATTATTCAGAGTAAGAATGTACACGGAGACAGTACTCTCTGTCATCTGAACGTTATGAAATGTCCCATGTTCAGGCTTGCCTGGGCCCAAAATTAGGTTGAGAAAGTATATAAAAGCAATACCTCCTTTTTTTTAGTTTATTGTGGTGAGCCTACAAACAGCAAAGCATACACCAATTCAACAATTTCTACACGTGTAATTCAGTGACACCGATTAATTTTCCAAGTTGTGCAATCATTTCTTGCTATCCTTTTCCAAATTATGCTACCACCATTAACATAAACTCGCTGCCCTCTAGGCAAAAACTCCCCCTTTCCGCCTTCCCTCCATCCTTGGTAATTATTGTTACTTTTTGGTTTCTATATATTTGCATGCAGTCCCTGAGTGGTGTAAAAGGTTAAGTGTGCAACTATTAGCCAAAAGATTGACAGTTTAAACCTACCAGAGGCACTGCAGAAGACAGGCCTGGCAATCTGCTTCTGAAAAGTCACAGCCTTGAAACCCGTATGGAGCCGTTCTACTCTGCACACGTGGGTTGCCATGAGTCAGAATTGACTCTAAGGCAACCAACAACAGCGTATAGTTGCTGATTTAACGTAAGTGAGGTCATACAGTATTTGTCCTTTTGCGACTGACTTATTTTGCTCAGCGTGTTTTCAAGGTTCATCGGTGTTGAGGCGTGCATCAGGACTTCCTCTCTCCTCATGGCTGAGTAGTATCCCATGGTAGGTATACCCCACGTTTCGTTTATCCATTCGTCTGTTGATCAACATTGAAGTTGTTTCCACCTTTTGACTATTGTGAAAAGTGCTACAAATGAACATTCAATATTTCAAATAATACTGCAATGACAGTAGCGATTTTTTGCATCTTTATGTACTTGCGCAAGTATTTCTATAAAATAGAGTCCTACCAAATTTGAATTTGGGTCAAAAAGCATGACATCTAACATTTGAAAAGCTGCTAACAGTATTGCCCTCCAAACAGGGCATTTCAGTGTATCTGTCATTAACAATGCATCAGTACCCTTCTCTCACACCTCCCCAACACAGGGTATTACCACCCTTTCTAACTTTTGCCAAACTAATAGGACATAAAGCTTTGCAGGTCTGCACTGCCTTGTGAGAACCAATTGTGCACATCTCTTCCCAATTTCAGGTTTACTGCTGTCACACTGATGGCTGGAAATCAGCCCTGGTGGGAGTATTGACACCACAGAAATTGGCAAATGCTACATATTAAACACACACGCATATACACAAAACACAGAAAGGAAGCAAATGTGGGTAGAAACTACTGTTCTCATTTTTTAATTAAACTTTTTATTTTGAGACCATTGTAGATTCACATGCAGTTGTAAGAAATAAGACAGAAAGATCCCAAATACTCTTTACCCGGTTTCCTCCAATGAGAACATGTTGCAAAACTATAGCTCATTATCACAACCAGTATATGACGCGGATACAGTTAAGCCACAGAACAGGTCCATCGTCACAAGGATGTCTCAGGTAGTCCTGTTAGAGCCACGCCCACTTCCCTCCCACCGCGGCCCCATCTTTAACTCTTGGCAACCAGTAATCAGTTCTCAGTTTCTACACTTTTGTCATTTCAAGGATGTTATATAAATGAAATCATACACTATGCAGCCTTTTGCGATTAGCTTTTTCCACTTAGCAGGGTATGCTTGAGATTCCTCCAGGTGGTTGGGTGTGTGAATAATCCCTTCCTTTTCATTGGTGAGTAATAAACCATGGTGATGATTACCGTGGTTTGTGTGACCATTCACACACTGAGGGACATCTGGGGTGTTTCTTTCCAATTTTTGACCACTGTGAATAAAGCTGGTTTAAGCATTTATGTACAGGCTTTTGTGTGTACCGTTCTCATTTTTGCATCTGATCCTGAGGCTGGAGCTAGTATTTATGACTGTCCTCTTCCCTTTGCCTTAATAATAGCTAACATTTATAGAGGGTTTACTACGTGCCAGACCTTGTTCTAAGTGCTTTACAAGTATCATTCACTTAATTCTCACAATAACCTTTTGAGACAGGAGCTATTATTATCCTCATTTTACAGATGTGGAGACTGAAGCAGAGACAGATACATGGTCAACATGTGATAGAGCTCAGATCTGAGCCCAGGCAGTCTGGCACCAGAACTCAGCCTCTCAACCACGGTTTGTTATACAGCCAGGGCTTGAGGTAGCCAAGGTTCTGTCCATTGCGGAGTGCCCCAAACCTTCATTCGTGGAGGATCTTCCCTCCTGGTTATCTTGCTCCTGCTGATTAGTCTTCTGTTAACTGCAATCACTGGGGACAGTGGTACAGGGTATCCCCGGGGCCTCCCTGGGTTCCTTCCATCCTACTTCTTTACCCTGTTGTATAGCAACAACCCTGTCTCCTCTATATGGTCAGGATCTATTACCCCTCCTAACATCTTATCCCCATTTCCTGCCTGTTCACCCATTGACATAGAGCCCAATATAGCCAGGTCTTGGGTTTCGGTTGGCGCAGTGGTTAAGAACTTGGCTGCTAACCAAAAGGCTGGCAGTTTGAGTCCACCAGCGTCTCCTTAGAAGCCTTATGGGGGCAGTTCTACTCTGTCTTACACGGTCACTATGAGTCAGAATCAACTCAACAGCAATGGGTTTTGGGTTCCTGTTCAGTGGGACTATTGATAGCTCTCTTTGTGGGAGCAAATCTCCTTCAGATGCTAAACCTTTAACCCACAGACCCAGAGTCATGGGACTGAAAAGTAAAGTTTTGTGAATGGGTTATTAGGTGTAATACCGAGAGGCACCACTCCCAACTCTACCCCTTGGTTCCTGAGCCCATCATGTATTCTGAGAATGGCACCATAGAATGGTTGCTGATTCAGAGCATAAACTACTCTGTGCTCAGCACTCCAGCCTTAGAAGGTCTTGCCTTGCAGCTACTGCCATAACTGAGTCTTCTGTAAGTCCAGCTGCTTCTGAGGGGTGGGCTACATGACAAGATCCACGACTCCCCTGGGCCTTCATGTAGTGGCTAAGAGCGTGAACTCTACAGCCCAACTAGGGTTTGGACCACGATAGCGTACGAGGCGTCCAGAACATCCTCAGATGGTGGTGATGGCAGTTGTATGGGAGCAAGGAAAGCAAATCCAAACCTAACAATACACAATTGCCTTCCAGAGAGAACAAATTTCTTCCCCTCTGTGGTGAAAGAGGAGCCTTGGTGGCACAGTGGTTAAGGGTTGGGCTGCTAACCAAAAGGTCGGCAGTTCGAATCCACCAGGTGCTCTTTGGAAACCCTGTGGGGCAGTTCTACTCTGTCCTGTAGGGTTGCTATGAGTCGGAACTGACTAGACGGCAATAGTTTTGTTTTTTATGGTGAAAGAGATCTAACGTAAGCCACTTTCCACCAGGTGGTGGGTTGGTTTGGTAGCTTCTGTGGCCCGTGTGGACCTTCAGCAGTGGCCCCAGCTGGGTCTAACTTGGTAAAGGAAGATCCATTTTGCGAACGCCACATGCAGCCTTGGCCCTTGCCACTGTGGCCATTTTGCTCATGGAGTGTCTGTGGAGGAAGCGAAATGACGCCCACAGAGCAGGTTCACCGTGCCCACATGATCATCAGAAGCAGCCTCCAGGAAGAGGGCCCTTTTTGGTGAGTGGCGATACTAGACACAATAGTCTTATATTCTGGACCCTTCCTGTGAGGTCCATCCGCAAACCTTCTGAAACCCCTTTCTTCGGCCTCGGATTTTGCTCCATCCAGCCAAAGCACTGGCCCCGCACATGGACCAATGTGGATCCTCAGTCCATCTCTCCTCCAAGGCAACACGGACAGCGATATAGTCCACTTGGATTTTTACCCACTGGAGGATTTGTCCTTCCCCACTAACGTCCATAGCCACCTCTCAATCCCACACCAAACCCTTTGCTGTCCTATAGGGTTTCCAAGGCTGTAATCTTTACAGAAGCAGACCACCACATCTTTCTCCGAGGAGCGTCTGGTGAGTTCGAACTGCCGACCTTTTGGTTAGCAGCCAAGTGCTTACCTGCTACACCGCCAGGCTCCTTAGCCACCTCTCAGAGGGGCTTTACCGCGGCTATAGAAGCAATAACAACAGGTAACACTCAGCGTGTGATACAGTCTAGGCGCTGTCCTAAGGGCTTTGCACGCATTAAGTCATTTAATCTTCAAAACAATCTCGAAGTGTGTTTTTACTATCCGTCTTTTAGAGTTGAGGAAACTGAGGTCCAGAGAGGTTAACTAACTTGCCCAGATTCAAGCCACTAGTAAGTGGTGGAACTGGAATTCAAACACAGGCAGGCTGGCTCTAGAATTCTTACTGTTAATCTCCTAGTAATAGGTCGCTTCTGGATGGTGACAGGGTACCGGAGAGCCAGCTGTCTGTAAGCCTGGCAAGAATTTTTTCTTCTCAACATCTTTCATGGATGACTCCTTATGCGACATTTGTGGTGACCTGAGGGAGAGGCTACTGATAACACAGGCTACGCTAGCGCCAAGCCAGGGGATTTTGCCTCTCAGTTTGCTATGTTTCTCTGAAGATCCTTTTCTATGAACATATAAACACATATACATTGCTTTAATTAAAATGGGATCACAGTAGTCTTCAACTTTCTTTTCTCCCCCTCAGTCATATTTCTTGAATATCCTTCCATGTCAGAACACACAGAACTATACCAGTAACCAACTGACTCACAGATACCCACGTGTGTCAGAGTAGAACTGTGCTCTATAGCGTTTTCATAGCTGATTTTGCAGAAGTAGCTCATCAGGTCTTTCTTCCAAGACTCCTCTGGGTGGACTCGAACCTCCAACCTTTAAGTTAGCAGCCGAGCTCATTAGCCATTTGCACCACTGAAGGACTGCACAGAACTATACAGAACTGTTTCGTTTTTTAATATGGTTGCTTGTGTTCCAGATCATGGCTATTCCGTAACGTCGTCAACCATTCCCCTTTCAGTTGTTTCCAACTTTTCCCTATTACAAACAGCGCTGCAGTGAACATCCTATTCATACGCTTGTGCGCGTGTCTGTTTCCATAGGGTAGATCAGGAGAAGCAGATTTCCGTTTAAAATGCTAACCGTTGCTAAATTGCCTTCTAAAAAACGTTCCACCATTTTACGATCTTGCCAATAAAATACAAGACTGCCCTTTTTCCCCACACCCTTTCCAACTTAGAGGTTTTTTTTTTTTTTTGGTTTTTGATAATTGTATCTCGTTGTTTTAGCAAACGTATCTCTAATTGCTAATGAGATTGGGTGCCTGTTCTTATGTTTATTAGCCATTTATTTTTCATACCCTTGGAATATTTTTCTACTGTGCTGTTAGTCTTTTTCCAATTGATTTGTTGGAGAGCTTTGTATATTAGGAATAGTCATTATTTTTCAGTATAAGCGTTTTTCAACTTTGGTTTCTGAGAAGACTTTGATAAGCTGAGACAGGAAATCTGGGGACCTGTCCCCTCCAATGTTCATTTCCCATATAGATAGCACTTTCAGCATTTCTGTACCTGGATGCGACCCTGGGGAGATCCTAGCGGAAACCAGAAGCTTAGATGCAGTGGAGGATTCACAATGAGGCTCCTTCCCAGGCTCCTCCTGACTCCACGTGGACCCACGGACAAGTCCCCCTCATTCTCAGGACTCCTGTCTTTCAGGAACACTTGGGGAAGAATCCCCTACCTTCTTCCCAGACAACATCTGGATCCTGAGGTGAGAAAGCAGAGGCCCCGTGCTCCCCAGAAAATGAAGGGATTTGTTACTGCTCTTCCTGAACCTTGTTGGAGAAATTGTGACTCGGGGATATGACTCCAGGGTCTGAAGGTCTTTCCCAGCCCCAAATATAAGGGCTTTTATCTTCCTTTAGATATTTTATTTACTGTATTGTTACATGTCCAAAATGGAAGCTTTATTAGGGGTTTTGATGGCTTAATTTGGGCCATTAACCAAGGCTGATGCAATTCTTTCTTTCCAGAGCTGTTAACTGAGAGGATGGGAGCCAAGTGGGCCTCTGGAAAGGTGGAGATGATTGCAGGAAAGTGATTTGATGGCTCTTGTCTCAGCTCTCCTGGAGCCAGGCTTGGCACACGAGAAAGGCCGAGGGGATGGAGGCAAACTTTCACCTCTGTCCCTGTCACCGATGTTGCTATCACCTCCTCTAAGCTGTGTGGCTGGCTTTCAAACCCACTTTACCTTTTCTCCTCATACATTCGATGTGCAACAAGATACATGTTCTTGTTCTAGTTAAACCCTTCTCCTTTTAAACAGAAAATCAGTCTTCAAGGTACCTCCCTCTCACACATGTAGATTAAAAGAGATTTAACAACTAATCGAAATGCGCGGAACCTCTTTAGATTCTGATTCAAAAAACAAACGGTCAAACAAAAATGTATGAGACAATAGGGGAAATGTGAACACCGATTGAATACTTGATGACGGTAAAGAATTACCATTCATTTGTTCCGTGTGATAATGGTATTGTGGTTATGGTTTTTAAAAGAGTTATCTTGAATGGCTGCATACGAAATATTAATGTCAGAAATAATAACAGTGTCTGGGGGTTGTTTCAAAAAATCTAGGGCGTTAAAAAATGGGCAAAGGATATGAACAGACATTTCACCAAAGAAGACATACAGGCAGCCAACAGACACATGAGGAAATGCTCTCCATCATTAGCCATTAGAGAAATGCAAATCAAAACTACAATGACATACCATCTCACCCCGACATTACTGGCACTAATTAAAAAAAAAAAAAAACAGAAAATATAACAAATGTTGGAGAAGTTGAGGGGAGATTGGAACGCTTAGGCACTGCTGGTGGCAATGTAAAATGGTACAACCACTATGGATATAGCGCCTTCTTAAAAAGCCAGAAATAGAAATACCACACGATCCAGCAATCCCACTCCTAGGAATACATCCTAGAGAAATAAGTGCCACCACACAGACAGACGTACGTACACCCATGTTCATTGCAGCACTATTCATAATAGCAAAGAGATAGAAACAACCCAAATGCCCATCAACAGATGAATAGATAAACAAATCATGGTACATACACACAATGGAATACTACACAACGATAAAGAACAATGATGAATCTGAGAAACATCGTACAACATGGATGAATCTGGAGGGCATTATGCTGAGTGAAATAAGTCAATCACAAAAGGACAAATATTGTATGAGACCACTACTATAAAAAACCAAGAAAAGGTTTACACACAGAAAAAAACATTCTTTGATGGTTATGAGTGAGGGGAGGGGTGGGTAAAGGAAATCACGAACTAGATAGTAGACAAGTTAACTTTGGTGAAGGGAAAGAGAACACACAACATAGGGGAAGGCAGCACAACTTGACTAAGGCAAAGTCATAGGCACTTCATAGACACAGCCAAACACCTTGAGGGACCGAGTTACTGGGGCTGGGGACCGTGGTCTTGGAGGACATCTAGGTCAATTGGCATGGCATAGTTTATAAAGAAAATGTTCCACATCCTACTTTGGTGGGTAGGGTCTGGGGTCTTAAAAGCTAGTGAGCAGCCATCTTAGATATATCTATTGGTCACATCATGTTCGGAGCAAAGGAGAATGAAGAAAACCAAAGACACAAAGAAAATATTAGTCCAAAGGACTAATGAGCCACATGAATACAGCCTCCCCCAGACTGAGCCCAGAAAAACTAGATGGTGCCCGGCTACCACCACCGACCACTCTGACCGGGATCACAAGAGAGGGTCCCAGACAGAGTGGGAGAAAAATGTAGAACAAAATTCAAATTCACCAAAAAAGACCAGACATACTGGTCTGACACAGACAGGAGGAACCCCCAAGACTATGGCCCCCAGACACCCTTCTAACTCAGAACTGAAGCCACTCCCAAAGTCTACCTTTCAGCCAAAGATTAGACAGGCCTATAAAACAAACATATCAAACAATATCATTAATATCATACACAAGTAAAATTTTCCAGATCATTCAAAAGAGGTTGCAGCAGTACATCGATAGGGAACTACCAAAAATTCAAGCTGCCTTCAGAAGAGGATGTAGAACAAGGGACATCATTGCTGACATCCGATGGATCATGATGGCTAAAAGACGAAAATACCAGAAAGATGTTTACCTGTGTTTTACTGACAATGTAAATGCATCCAACTGTGTAGCCCATAACAAATTATGGATAACATTGCAAATAATGGGAATCCCACAACACTTAATTGTGCTCATGAGGAACCTGTACTTAGACCAGCAAGCAGTCGTTGGACCAGAACAAGGGGACACTGCGAGGTTGAAAGTCAAGAAAATGTGTGTGTCAGGGTTGTATCCTTTCACCATACTTATTCAATCTGTATGCTGAGCAAATAATTTGAGAAGCTGGACTATATGAAGAAGAAAGTGCCATCAGGATCAGAGGAAGACTCATTAACAACCTGTGTTATGCAGATGACACAACCTTGCTTGCTGAAAGTGAAGAGGACTTGAAGCACTTACCGATGAAGATCAAAGACCACAGCCTTCAGTATGGATTACACCTCAATATAAGGAAAACGAAAATCCGCACAACTGGACCAATAAACAACATCACGATAAACGGAGAAAAGACTGAAGTTGTCGAGGATTTCCTTTTAGTTGGACCCACAATCAACACCCATGGAAGCAGCAGTCAGGAAATCAAACGACAATTGCGTTGGGCAAATCTGCTGCAAAAGACCTCTTTAAAGTGTTAAAAAGCAAAGAGGTCATTTTAAGGACTAAGGTGCACCTGACCCAAGCCACAGTGTTTTTCAATTGCCTCATATGCGTGTGAAAGCTGGGCAATGAAAAAGGAAGATCAAAGAAGAATTGATGCCTTTGAATTACGGTTTGGCAAAGAATATTGAATGTACCATGGACTGCCAGAAGAACAGACAAATCTGTCTTGGAAGAAGTACAGACAGAATGCTCCTCAGAAGCAAGGATGGCAAGACTTTGTCTCACATATTTTGAACATGTTATCAGGAGGGACCAATCCCTGGAGAAGGACATTATGTTTGGTAAAGTAGAGGGTCAGTGAAAAAGAGGGAGATCCTCAATGAGATGGATTGACACAGTGGCTGCAACCATGGGCTTAAGTATAACAGTGATTGTGAGGATGGCGCACGACCGGGCAGTGTTTAGTTCTGTTGGATATAGGATCCCTATGAGATGGAACCTACTCGAGGGCACCTAACAGCACAACAGCATAAAGCAAACAATAACACACGTGAGAAGAATGGTTTTTAGTTCAATCAAGTATACAAGACCAAATGGGCAACACCTGCCCAAAAGCAAAGACGAGAAGGGAGGAAGGGACCGGAAAACTGGACAAATGGACACAGAGAACCCAGGGTAGAAAGGGAAAGGGGGAGAGTGTGACACATTGCAACCAACATTGCAAAAAAATTTGTGTATAAATTTTTTAACGAAGAACTAATTTGCACTATAAACTTTCATATAAACACAATAAGATTATTTAAAAAAAAAAAAAATTTCCAGGGCAGGAAGAGGCTGGGGAGTAGAGTTGAAACAAGATTGGTTATGAGCTAATTTGTTTTTCAAAGTATTTAACTGTTTATTTATCAAGAAGAAATTATTCCTTAGCCCACATAGTCATGGTTCATAGTTTAGGAACATAGGTCAGTAACAACTTTCATGGAACTCAATCCAAAGAAATTCTTTACATTCCAAAATCATTTTGCACTCTGAAAGATACGAGCTTTCCCCATCTCCTCAAAAGCCTTCATGGAATCACAATCTCTATAGAAATCTGCCTATGGCTTCTTTCTTGGTTCAGCTACTGCAAACTTAGAGAGAGTTGCAACCCCCAGGGACATAATGAATGCTCCAACAATACAAAATCACAGACGCCTGGCCAGAAGGCTCACATCTGACGTTTTGCCAAAACGCTGGAAGACATGGTCGTTCCTCTCCCTCAACACCAACGTCCTTCTTGACTGATGGAGAGATGGACCGTGAGCTAATTTTTGTGGAAGGGGGGTGATATACCTGGGGTTTATTATATTATTCTCTCTACTTTTGTGTGTTTTGAAATTTTCCTTTCAGAGAGAGAGAGCTCTGATTTTCTCTCTCTTCTTTAAGCTGGGGGTAAGACAGTTAAGAAAGCAACAGCTGTTAATGGTGGGGGAATGACTTGGGAAAAGGATAGCAAGAATGTTTGCACAATTTGAAGAATGTAACCAATGTCACTGAATTGTAATGTAGAAATTGTTGTGCTGGTATTTGTTTTGTTGTGTATATTTTCACCACAATGAAATTAAAAAAAGAAGAAAGTGACCGTTGTTTTTAAAACATCTTCTCTCCCTGCTTTAGGAGCCCTGGTGGTACAGTGGTTAAAGCACTTGGCTGCTGGCCGAAAGCTTGGCAGTTGGAACCCGCCAGCGTCTCTGTGGGAGAAAGACCTGGCGATCTGCTTCTGTAAAGATTACAGCTAGAAAACCCTACGGGGCAGTCCTACTCCGTCCCACAGGGTCACTCTGAGTCGGAATCGACCCGATGGCACTGGGTTTGGTTTTTTGTTTATCCCCACTTGAGCATCTTGTCCTTCCCATCATCCCACCGGGAGGCACACGGCTGGTGGAACGGAATCCTGCTGGTTCTTGGGAGTTTAAAGTGTCACGCCCCCAGGGGTCATCTCTGCAGCCCCAAGGTGAGACGAGGTCACTAAGAATAAGCTGCTCATGGTGAAGTTTTAAGCCCCGAGGGCAGGCCGGAGGGGAGAATATTTCTGAGCCGGCTGGAGGTGGGAGGAAACCCTCCCGTGCCTTTCAAACCCTGCTGTTTGTAGGCAGCCCTGACAGTGAGCATGATTTCTGATTTGTTTCCGAGAGCTTCGTGTTGCCCCCGCAGCAGGCCTGGACCCCGCCTGCCTCTGTAGCTCAGTGTGGGCAGCTGGGCGAGCTGGCAAAACGCTGTCTCCTCCAGGTAAGACGAAAGGAAAACCACCACCTCTCCCCGTTTGCCGTGCGCCCTAACTAAGCTAGTGGAGGGGTGTTCCAGCGCCAGCCGCACCAGGTAACAGGTTCTCAGTAAACACTCCTCCCTTCCCCTGAGAGCGGGGAGTTGAGGTCTGTTAAAAGCCAGACCCGCCTCTGGTCTCCACAGCCTGGGGCCTTCATGGGCTACCAGCATTTTTACACATTTGTTTTATATTTTGTCTGTGTATGCGTGTAGGAGCCCTGGTGGTGCAGTGGTTGAGCTCTCGGCTGCTAACCAACAGGCCGGCAGTTCAGATCCACCAGGCACTCCTTGGAAACTCTGTGGGGCAGTTCGACTCTGTCCTATAGGGATGGGGTTTTGGTTTTACATGTGTTTATGCTGTCCATTTGCATAGCAAATCTGTGTATATCAGATGCTCCTACCTAATGTTGCACTTTCCGGCGCCCACACATACCCTACTTCCTTCCTAGCACTTACCTGGAAGGATCTCATTCGTGTGTTTCCTTGTTTATTGACGGTTTCCTCGAGAACGTCTGCTCTGTGAAGGCCGAAACTCTGCCTTGTTCACCACATAGTCCACCAAGTCTGGCTCAAGCCAGGAGCTCCAGAAATGTCTGTGGACAGCACGAATGGATGGATGAGTGAGTGATCACATCTTCTAGGGGAGAGGTGGGCAGAGGGGTGGGAGGGCTGCAGGGCAAAGGGACCGGCGCGGGCTCCCACCGTGACCCTCCCTGCACTGCGTTCAATCTTCTGTCCTTTCCTGTCTTTCTCTTTAGATTTTTTCTTTTAATACCTTGATTCACGGTTTCAATGTACCATAAAATACAGATGTCTTAAAGTAAAAACAGAAAATCACGCCCTTCCTTGCACTCCCTGTCCTCAGAGGTAACCACGGCTACCCTCGGGCGGACATCTTTCCAGTCTTTTTTCTATGGCACACCAGTCTCCACCATTCCTCCCACCTCCCACATGAGACCTCACTGCTCAAGAGACATCTGTTCCTTTGTTCCTCTCCCCACTCCAAAAAAAGGTCTCTCTGTCCTGAGATGTCCAAGGAAAAAGACACCACAGGCTTCACATTCTTCTGCGTCCCAGCCCCCACCCCCAATCAACCAAAACAAAGTAGAACACAGAACCAGCATGGAGTGACTGGACAACTGTGAGCTCTGCAGTCAGACTGAGGGATGGGAACTCTGCTGTGCCACCTACCAGTGGCCTGGGCCCTCTTGGAGCCTTAGCTGCCCCGTGGGTAAGACAGGGATGGTATTACCTACGCGGTTGGGTTGGGATGAGGCCAGTAGGGGCTGGTGCATCCGAGGTGCTCCCACACGTTAGTTCTCCCTCCTGCCAGAATTCCATCTCTTCCATTTGACTGCTTTTGTTAGAGATGAAGAACACCAAGTCTCTATTTTTTTTCCCATTAAATTATTTCTAGAGACTCCAACAGCGTTATCTCCCAATCCTTCTCTTTCCTAGGTTTAACCTTGCTTTCCTTGCTTTCCCAGTTTGTCCATCAGTGATGTGGGGAAAAAAAAAAACCCGTTGCCATCTGGATTCTGACTAATTATAGGACCGAGTAGAACTGCCCCCTAGGGTTTCCAGGGAGCGGATAGTGGATTTGAGTCGCCTGCCTTTTGGTTAGCAGCGGAGCTCTTAACCACTGCGCCACCAGGGTTCTAACCTGTTTAAGGAGGACCACAGAAGTCTGGCTGGGGTGGGGGGCCGGGGGGCGGGAACCAGGAGCCCCTGCCCTCCCAGCACAGGGGATTTCACGGGCCACCCCCTCACCCCAAAGATGCTTCCTGTTTGTTTCCAAGCCCATAAAAGAGGAGGTCAGAGGCAAAGTTTAGGGGCAGCAGTTATATAATTGCCTGGCTGTCGAGCTGCCAGCTCCAATAACACTACTTTTCTGGGGCTTAAAACAACAGAAACAAAGGTCGGCCCCACCCAACCAGGCCTTCCAACGGACCCGTCCTTCTCACTTATCACAAAAAAGCACCCGTGCTGGCCTGGAAGGAATCGGTGCTCAGCATCATGGTATGTGCAGTCCTCCGGAGTTAGCAGATCCGGAGCTGAATTCCCACCCTCTTCCCAGAGAGCCCTGGTGCATGGTGGTTAAGAGCTCGGCAGTTCAAACCACCAGCTGCGCCTTGGATACCCTGTGGGGCGGTTCTACTCTGTCTTATAGGGTCGCTAGGAGTCCTAACTGACTCGACGGCAATGGTCCCCGTGATGTGGGCAGGGTGCTGGGGTTCTCCTGGGCTGCAGGGAGGCCCGTATTCCTTCCTGTGAATCCGGGAGTCGTCCAGCTCTGGTTGTGCCTAGGGCTAAGGCAGGACACATCATATATGGAGTCAGCCCTTAAGCTCCTGAGAAGCAAAATTAGGGGTGCTCATGAGACAGCTATGCTGACTGGGATGGAGTTCTCCACACCCCTGAAAGACAAAGCCCTGCCCCTGCCAAAAGAGCAAAGACCCCACGGTGACCAGCCTGACCCTCTCCTTGGACTGCTTCCAGGGTGGGGCCGCCCGGGTAGGGACAACTTTCCCCAACCACCTTGCCTGCCCTGGAGAAAGCAGCTGGCAAGAGTATGGTGACACAGAGGAGACACAGAGCCGGCCAGGCAGAGCACAGGGGCATCAAAGAACTTGTAGTCACATGACAGACTCAATAACCAGCAAGATAACAGCTCTTGGGGAGTTAATGACTCAAGAACTCTAGATAAGAGGATGGGGATGGGGTTTCTTTCCCTTTCAGATCTTGGATGTTGGGCTACCTCAAGTCACTCCTGCTTTGTGGTCTCAGGAAGAAGACATAAATATAAAAAGCCGGGGAGTAGAGAGGAGGTAGAGTCCTTGGGTGACAAAAACGGTTAAGGTTGGAGGTTCGAGTCCACCCAGAGGTGTTTTGGAAGAAAGGCCGGGTGATCTACTTCCAAAAATCATCCCTTGAAAACCCTATGGAGCACAGTTCTTTTCTGACACACGTGGGGTCGCCATGAATCGGAATCGAACTCTGTGGCAACTGGTGTAGAGACGAGGTAGAAGACGGATTGCTGGGGAGGATGGGGAGGACCAAGGGACAGGATGAAGGCAGGTGAGTGGAGGGCGCCTCCCCCCGTGGAGCAGCTGCACACAAGGGGTGACTGGAGACCTGCCTGACTGGTGGGACAACGATGAGGAGGGAGACATAAGAAAGAAGCAGGAGAGGTTGAGTGAAGCTGAGGATGAGGAAGGACCACTGCAAACCATAGAGGGTCTTCCTGGATGGGCACATGATCCCTCACCCCTGGGAAACAGGCAGACGGACACCCATCGCACCAAGGCCTGGTTTCACTTCCCTTCCCTCCACCCTGGTTTGAAAACCTTGTGACTCTTTCTGCTTGACAATCTCAGGCCCCAAACTTAGCCCTGTTCACTGTCCAATAAAACTTCACTGCAGAACTTTCATCCAAGGGGATTAATGTGGCTTTGGAGACACAGAGTCATTAAGTTCCTAGAAAAGGGAGGGACGGGTTACCCCGGCTAGCAGCCAATTTCGAGGGAGGAAGAGGCCCTTGGTTTCAAGATGGAGACCAGTTTGGGTGGGTTCCCTTGACCTCTCTTGTGTATCCCTTCAAGCCCTGGCTTCTCAGGATAAAGGGGGTTAATGGATCAAGCCTCAATCCTGCTTTGGGTTTTTCCCCTGCAAGCAGTTGTCGTTTGCCTGAGGGCCATAAGGTGTCCCTGGGTCAGGAAGAGTTACTATATTAGCAGGCTCAGCAGCCCTGGGAAGTTATCAAATTCTCCCTCCTGGAGTGGTCCAGGGATACATGGAGACCCTGACGGTTTTCTAATTTGTCATAGATCTTCTAGGGACAGTGGTGCCATGCTAGGCTGCCCTTGGGCTCTGCAACCCTGCCCTTAGGAACTATGGAGGCTCCAGGGTGGGAGAGGAGGAAAGGGCACTCTCCTTCCACGTCGTGAGATTACTGAGCATACTAGAGGGTGACAATGAGCAGTGTGGGACTTCCTTCCACTTCAAAGCTCAAGGGGAATGGGCTTGGGATAAGTGGAATCTGGACCCCTCACCCACTGTGCCTCCTGCCGGGGCAGCCGTGCCAGGCTGGCACATGAGTTTTTGGGTAGGACTGTGCCTTTCGGAGGATGGATCACAATCTTAGGGGGCCACTGACCCTGGCTGTGGGGGTAGGAGCAGCCCTGCTCACAGCCTGGGTGCCTCCGAACACTGACAGACAGGTACACAGGTGAGCGCTGTGAGGCCCAGGCACACACACACACACACACACACAGGCACACACCACACCCAGGCACACGTGCACATGCCCACTGCGCATACATGTTCCCACAGACACAAGCTCACACTTGTACACAGGAGCACACACAGGCACGGACACACACAAACCCACACGGACTCAGGCATCCGGTAAGAGACACACGCAGACACGGCACCCGCCTGCGCATGCAGAAGCTCCTGCACACACATGCTAGCTCGTGTATCAGCACGCACGCGCGCGCGCGCGCGCGCACACACACACACACACACACACATTCCGGTATCGCAAACACCAGCCGCCCAGGCCACTGGAGAGTGTCTTATCCAGCTGCCCTTTGTCATTCACCCCGGGGCGAAGCCAGGGCCCTCCCCCTGCCCCGCCCCCAGCTGGTTATATAAATACCCTCCCTTGGCCCCTTCCCAGGCACAGCACGCCACTGACACAGTTGTCCACCTCTGCCCGCTCCCAGCAGGCAGGCAGACCCGCCAGGACCTAGACATAGGAGCAGCATGGGTAAGGAGGGGCTTCTGCCAGCTGCCCACTGACCCGCCCACTAGCCCCCAAACCACCCCTGGTTTGGAGGGTCCTCCCTCCAGGAAATGACCTGACAACTTCAGGTGGGGGTAGAGGGAGGGGACTCTGGACTCTGTTCCCCTGTCCCCCCAACCCCGCACTTCCCAGCTCAGCCAAAGTTTCTGGAGGTACCTGGGACGGGAAGGACAGAGGGCTTCCTGGGAAGGACCACAATGTGATCCCACCCAGATCCGCTCAGCTGGGGCCCCGGGGCTCAGGATGCCTTTCTGCAGATGAGAAAATTAGGAGGGGAGCATTTGGGGGAAACCTCTCTGTCCCTGGCTCTCCCCCCAGGACACAGATAACTCTGATTTCAGCTCTGGGCTAACTCCTTATTCCGAGTCACTCTGGGAGAGAAATCAGGGGTCACACACCCTCGCCCTGGGGGCCTGTTTCAGTCTCCCCACCCTCACAACCCCAGCCGTCCTATTCTCTCATCGGGGGCTCCTGGATGTCAGGCTGAGGGGGAGTTCGGGTTTAGCTGGGAGGACTGAAGTCTTTGCCCCCTTGAAGCTAGCCCTTCCCGGGGCTGGCAGAATGCCCAGCAGCCAGCCTGGCATTGGGAGAGCCCAGCTTTCTTTCCCTGGGTTCACCTCAAACCAGAGCCTGCTCAGAGACTTTGGAGGTGCTACCAACGGAAAGGAGACGGATGCTAGGAGGAAGTGGGAGGACAGGGATGCAAGGGGGACTCCCAGGGACAACACCGCCCTCACACCTCAGTCTTCGGCTTTCCCTTTTTGTTTTTATGACGTCTTGGAGTTTTTAATCTTCTTCCCCTTCTGTGTCTGGAAGCCCCCTCCCCATCACCACCTGTGCAAATCCTGGCTCAGTTTGGCTGAGAAGCAGAAGGCATCTCCCTCTCTGCTTTTAGACCTGACCCCTCTGTCACCCCGTCCCACCCCAGCCCCAGCCCCCTCCGTGGGCACCGAACGCCGCCTGGCATCCTTCCCTCGCTTTCTGCACAGCCCCACCCACATTTACACAACACTTTTCCCATATGAACGTATTTTGAAAACACATTCTCAGGCGACTTTGAATCCACCTGGAGAAGTAGGTTGTTGGTAGTTGCTCGGACTCATGGAGACCCTGGGTGTGCAGAACAGAACTGCTCCAGAAGGGTTTTAAGGCTGTGACCTTTTGGAAGCAGACTGCCAGGCCTGTCTTCCAAAGTGCCTCTGGGTGAGTTCTAAACAGTCAAACTTCTTGGCTGGTTACCAAGCCCTTAACCCTGCACAACAGCCAGGCCTCCTGGAGAAGTAGGTTGTTGTCCTTAGTGAGTAGGGCAGGATAGTATTAGCACCCCCTTTTAGCAAATGAGGGGGAGGAAATGGAGAGAGGAGGGGTCAAACCTGGGACTCGTACCCAAGTCTGTGGGACCCTGAAGCACTGCCGCTGCCTCTCAGCTTCCTAAGCCATTTGGCTGCAGGGAGCGAGGGGCGTTGGCTCCCGGCCAAGGCCCAAGACCAGGCACCAGCAGGGGCTCCAACTGTGGACACTCCTGGCTCCCCACTGGCAGGCCCCCAGCTGTCACCACCACGGGCAAACTGCCCACCGGCAGGGCAGGGAGGCGGTGCCCAGTCCTGTGAACTCCACTCCAGGATTTCTTTGAGCCGGCAGCTCCCCTGGGTAATTCCTCCGCCCTTCTAGCAGTCTGCCCCCCGCCCCAACCCTAACACTGAGGTCCTGGCAGCTGTGAGCAGACTACTCTCCTTCTCTGGGGCTCTGGTCCACTTAGATCAGCATCAGCGCAGCTTCTCTTGCCAGACACCAGGGGACAGGGAGGACCCCTCCCCATGGCTCTGGTAGGGGCCTCTAGGCAGTCCAGAGCCGGGTCCAACCCCTTACTTTACAGATAAAGGAAGCAGGGGCCCAGCCAGGGGCAGACACTGGCTTCAGGACATCCAGCTGGTGTCAGCCTCTGCAGCCTTGAATCCCAGACTCCCCCACTCCCTCTGGATGACCAGACCCTCGGTTATGGAACCCAGGCTCTGGCCCGCAGCCTGAGGTCAGGAGCCAGATGGGGAGAAACTCAGGAGGCATCTTGTCCCCTCGAAAGAGGCCTAGTACAGATACCTCTGTGAAGGGGGGAGGCAGACACCAGCCACACCCTGAGGGCTGTGCCTCAAGACGGTAGGCGCCCACAAAGCTACACGCTTGACACGGACCCTCCGGTTCACTTCTCCTACATTCCCACCGTGGTAACTCATCACCCCTGTGGTACAGATGATGTGGGGATGGGGACGGGAGGTTAAGTACCTTGCCCAGGCTCGTCAGTGGCGGGCTGGGGTGGGGACCCGAGTTGGTGCCATAACCTTAGCCCCTGGAGTACCGGCCTGGACAGGGTTCTACCGGAGGGTCTGTCCCCCAGGTCATACCTCTCCAGCTTTTCCCGCCACACCACACACTCACCAGCGCTTTGAGGGGGCGGGAAGGATGGGCCCCGAGCAGAGCCGGCCTGGGACAGCCGTGTGTCCGCGTGTCCGCCCGACCGGCCGTGTCCTGCGGGACGTGAGGAGGAGGCCTCGACCCTCCCGCCCGTCCCCCAGCCAGCACGCCCCATTGTTTCCGTAGCCACGAACTGCAGCAAGTGTGGGCCCGGCTACTCTAGCCCCCTGGAGGCCATGAAAGGTGAGTGCCTGCATCTGGGAGCCGGCGCCCCTCTGCTGATGGCAGGCTCTTGGGGCGCGGAGCCTCGGACCCCCGCCTCCACCCTCGGGCACACCCCGCGCTGCCCCCGCCGTTCCTCCCCACCCCGCCATCCCCGCTGCCTGCTTTGTACCCTCCAGGACCCCGGGAGGAGCTTGTCTACCTGCCCTGTATTTACCGAAACACGGGCATTGAAGCTCCGGACTATCTGGCCACAGTGGATGTTGACCCCAAGTCTCCCCAGTACAGCCAGGTGAGGCCTCTAGCCCTGATCTGCCCCTGCCCAGCTTCATCCTTCCTCGCCCTCCGCAGTAAGGCTGTGCCGGCTGTTCACTGCACGAGGGCGCCCCCGCGGGACGAGGGAAGGGCTGAAACCCACCCTGTGCCGCGCTGCCCAAACGCTGAGGGTCGGGGTCAGGGAGGAGGTGGCGCCTAGTCTGGGCGAACACCACCTCCTGGCTCTCACCCCAGGTCATCCACCGGCTGCCCATGCCCAACCTGAAGGACGAGCTGCATCACTCGGGCTGGAATACGTGCAGCAGCTGCTTCGGGGACAGCACCAAGTCGCGCACCAAGCTGGTGTTGCCTGCCCTCATGTCCTCCCGCATCTACATAGTCGATGTGGCCTCCGAGCCCCGGGCCCCGAAGCTGCACAAGGCACGTTCTCTGCCCTTGCCTGCCCGGAAACTAATGGACCTGCCACCCGGAGCAGCCTGTTCTGGTCCGGAAGCCACCCCTAAGCCAGCTGCCGCCAGTTCTCAGGCAGGCTCTGGGCTCAGCCGCGGGGATGGAGGTTAACTTCAGAGGAGGGGGACCTAGGAGTGCAGTTGTCACCATCCAGCACCGTGGGGCACCGGAGTGCAGAGAGGAGCCTTCTTGTTTACACCCCAAGAGGGTGAACCCTTGGCCTCGGGAGAAACCCTTGGGGTCGAGTCGATTCCAACTCAAAGTGACCCTGTAGGACAGAGTAGAACTGCCCCATAGGGTTTCCAAGGCTGAAGTCATTACGGAAGCAGACTGCCACCTCTTCCTCCCGTGGAGGCTGGTGGCTTCGAGCCGCAGATCTTCCGGTTAGCAGCCACGCGCTTAACCACTGCACCACCAGGGCTCTTGGACAGGGAGAAGGAACCCACTGCCTGCCAGGCACCCACTGTGCTGGCCACTGGTGATCGATACCAAGTTGATGCTGGTAACTGGCATTGTCGCAGCCCAGGAGAAGCTTACGGTCCCCTCAGGACAGAGGGGAGAAGTCAGTGGTTTCTGCCTGGGAATTACTGAGCGTCTCCCTGACTCTGCCACCTTCCTGTAGGGAGAGTTGTGTCCGCGTCTTGAAGGAAAAGAGGATGAAGTCAGCAGAAAGCAGTAGGGGAGTGGAGCAGTCGGGAGTGGGGACTTCCGGCCCTGTAAGATTCTGACCCCATTCCTTGCCCCTCTCCAGGTCGTCGAGCCCAAGGACATCTATGCCAAGTGTGACCTGGGCTATCTACACACGAGCCACTGTCTGGCCAGTGGCGAGTTGATGATCAGCTCCCTGGGAGACCCCAAGGGCAATGCCAAAGGTACCTGTGGGCACTGTGGGCACATCTGTGCTCATGAAAACTTGTCTGTGGGGGGAGCAGAGGCAAAGTGGGGAGAGGGATGGAACGACCGATGGCCTGGGTCCCACACAATAGTTAAAACGTAATCAAGTAAGTTCAGTTGTTTCAAGTCTTTCTGTGTAGGTAAACCTTGACTGATGAATTCTGCCGTGGGGGATGGGAGCACAGACATGGCCCCAGAAAACACATACATTTAATGTCAGCCTTTGCAAATCCCTGAGTGCATCTCACGTTCCTTGGGATTCTCAATCTTCACTTTTGCCATTTCATTTATGGTGTGATCAGAGCTGACACTTACAAAGTTGCTACTGTGTGCTCACACCACCTGTGAGGTAGGTGCTGATTTAGAGATAAGAAAGCTGGGGTGCAGATTGGTTTAGGAACTTACCCAAGGTCACACAGCTAATAAATGGCAGAGCTAGAACTCAAATCCAGCAATCTGGCTCCAGAGCCTATGTTCCAGTTACCACACACCTCTCTCAGAGTCTTATCTATTACATCAGAACCCTCCATCCAAGAGCTTGGGGTGGGACATCAGTGAAAGTCATCCAGCTAAAGACCCACACTAGTCGCATTTGACTGCTTTGTCCAGGTGGTGGGAGAAGCTGGGCATTCCTAGATTTAATAACACTTGAGAATCAGCACTGAGTTGTATTTGCAAAGAGATGTCAAAGTGCCACAACATACCCAGTAAGGGACAATATTTTGGGCACTGATGTTGAATTACAAATAAATATAATGTGTCCGCACTGTTTAAAAAATGTGATGAGCAGAATGGAGCTTAGACTGGGAGGAATCCACGCTGACAGTGGGAGACTGGGCAAGAGAACGGCAGGGTGTTGGGTCCCAGCAGATCTGCTGGCACAGGGAAATAAACATTTCTCCTGTGATCTGAGAGAGGGGTGAAGTTGATGGGAGGTAGGAACACCAGAGTAAGAGCCCCCACCTCCCACCCAGCCACCTCTGGGTGGGCACCTCTGGGTGGGCACCCATTTGGACACCTGAATTTCAGGTGTCCTCATGGATATGCCCAGGGGTGAGGGGGGGTGGGAGTAGTGCCTCCATTCTTCCCCCCTGCCATCTTACCTCCTGCCTTGCTCAGGGGGTTTCGTGCTGCTGGATGGAGAGACATTTGAGGTGAAGGGGAATTGGGAGAAGCCTGGGGCTGCTGCGCCGATGGGCTATGACTTCTGGTACCAGCCTCGACACAATGTCATGATCAGCACCGAATGGGCAGCACCCAATGTCCTGCGGGACGGCTTCAACCCCGCTGATGTGGAGGCTGGTAAGAATCCCCCACGGGCCAGCAGGAGCCTTGGGCCCCCACCTCCAGCCTGCTGACTTCTCTCATGCGGACCTCAAACTCTTGGGGTGAAGGTAGAGGACGTGCGAAGTGCTCTGGCCTGCTCCAGCATCTCTCTGATCCCTCCAACCTATTTTCCACCTTCTGCTCTGGTACGCGCCCCTGCCTTTGCCCATGCCATCACCCTCCCGGATCCTGAGCCCCTCTTCCACCCACACGCCTCCTCAGGGCTGTACGGGACGCACTTACACGTGTGGGACTGGCAGCGCCATGAGATTGTGCAGACCCTGACGCTGCAGGATGGGCTCATCCCGCTGGAGATCCGCTTCCTGCACAACCCAGACGCTGCCCAGGGCTTCGTGGGTTGCGCCCTCAGCTCCAACATCCATCGCTTCTACAAGAATGAGGTGACCTGCGCCCTCTGGGCCTCTTCCAGCAGTCCCCTCTGCACCTCTGCCCAGGCTTCCGTAAACATACAGTTGTTGCCTCCCCTCTCCCTAGTAGGGGCCCTCTCCCTGGCTCCACTGGCCCAGGCTTCTCCAGGACAAAAAGCAAGGCCACAGGTCCTGGCCCTCTTCTCCCAGTCCCAGGCCAATTTCCACCTGAACCCTAACTGCACAGTCATTAAAAAAACATTGAGTGAGCTTCCGCTAAGCACTGGACACTGTGCAAGGTACTGTGAAGACACAGCCCCGGTCTGAAGGGGCTTGCCCAGGAGTTACACCCTAGTGGCCAGAAGACCCTGTATCTGCTGTCTCCCTTCCCAGGTTTTGGGGAGATCCAGATCTGACCCCTCATAATCCAACTTGGCAAGCTCACCTCTCTGCCTCCTAACCCCACCCTTCACCTCTCAATGCAGGCAGGTACTTGGTCGGTAGAGAAGGTGATCCAAGTGGCCCCCAAGAAAGTGAAGGGCTGGATGCTGCCCGAGATGCCCGGTGAGTGCCCAGGGGAGGGTGGGAATTAAAAGGTTAATTCTTGACCTGGGGAACAAGAGTCCTTGAAGCCTCTGAACACCCCCACCCCCAGGCCTGATCACTGACATCCTGGTGTCCCTGGACGACCGCTTCCTGTACTTCAGCAACTGGGCTCAAGGGGATCTGCGGCAGTATGACATCTCTGACCCGAAGAGGCCCCGCTTAACCGGACAGGTGGGGCCCTAGCAGGGCGGGCAGAAAGGGGGAGGAAGGAAGTCAAGAGACTGGGGATGGGGTAGAGAGGACGAAGTGGCTGGGGGATAATAAGGGAGGTGCGGGAAAAGGGTGCGGGCCATGGCTAGCCATGGGAATGTGTCTGAAAGGAGTGAGGGCATCCGGATGAGGCAAGCTGCTTTTCCTGCAATGTCAACACCTCCCACCACCATCCTCCTGTCCCCCCTCCACCTCTCACCCAGGTGTTCTTGGGGGGCAGTATTGTTAAGGGAGGCCCTGTGCAAGTGCTGGAGGACCAGGAGCTGGAATCCCAGCCAGAGCCCCTGGTGGTCAAGGTGAGGCCCCCTCCTACTCATTGCCAACCTTGGATCCTTGCTTGAGGGACATGTGGGGGAGGGGGTTGGGCAGTGTCTGAGCACGCTCTTGGGTCGGGGTGGTGCCCGTGATCCCTCCTAGGGACCCCTGTGTTACCCTGGGGTCTGCCCCTGGTTCTCCCAAGGGGAAGCACGTGGCTGGAGGTCCTCAGATGATCCAGCTTAGCCTAGACGGGAAGCGCCTCTACGTCACCACGTCGCTGTACAGTGCCTGGGACAAGCAGTTTTACCCTGATATGATCAGGTGAGAAGCAGGCAATCTGGGCTCCCCTCCCCAGCTCTCCTCTCCCAGAGGTGTCACTTGGCTTTGCGAAGGCTCCTTGGCAGCCCCACCAGCACCGCCCCATAGAGAGAACCCCTCAGATTCTGCTCCCTCCTCAGAAGCCCCCCGTTGCACTCTTTCTTGAGGGAAGAGGGCGTCCACTCTGACTTCTCTCTTACCCCTTCCTCCTCTTCCACCAGGGGCGGCTCCGTGATGCTGCAAATTGATGTAGACACAGTAAAGGGAGGCCTGAAATTGAACCCCAACTTCCTGGTAGACTTTGGGAAGGAGCCTCATGGCCCAGCCCTGGCCCACGAGCTCCGCTACCCTGGGGGAGACTGCAGCTCTGACATCTGGATCTGAAGTCCACCCTTCATTGCCTGTCACACGTTCCGAGCCTTCTCTTCCACGCCTCTGCAGGGACCTGGCCTCACTCAGCTCTCTCTTGGCCTCCAACCCTTCATAGCTTGTCCTAGCAAAGCCAAGGTGAGGCTGTTCTAGCATATTGAGAAGTGTCTCCTTTTACCAAGCCCTGCTGTGTGTCATTCACTGTACGGTGTCACTCACATGAGCTTTGGAAGCACCAAGAAATAAACAGTGAACCTGGGCCTCCGATCCTTTGGCTTTGGGGACATGGAGGCTGTGACTCCACCTCAGCCGGCCCCTTGTGTCTTGCATGGGAAAGGGCTGAGGAGGGCTCCGGGGAGGTTGTGGTGACTAGTTCCCGCTAGTGATTGCAACATGATGGTAATGTTGCCAAAATCTCACTTTTATGGCCAAATATACCCAGAAGGCTTTGCCTTTCAGAAAGCTAGGCTGGCTTGAAACCATTATGCTGAATGAAATAAATCAATCACAAAGAGATAAATATTATATGATTCCACTTATGTGAAATACCTAGGATAGGCAAGTGTATAGAAACCAAAGTTTACTAGTGGTTACCAGGGGTGGGTGCCAAGGAGGGGAAAAGAGGGACTTATTACTTAGGGGACACTGAGCTGTTCAGGGTGATGGGAAAAATTGGGAATGGATAATGGTAAGGTGGAACAACATAATAAACATAACTAATATCACTGAATTGTACACATGAAGAATGTTGAAAAGGCAAACGATTTTGTTATATATATATCTACCACCAAAAAAAGAATCAGTAGAGGGTTCTCCCATTGCACTGAAAAATATACAACTGAATTGTTCTATAAACAATAATAAATAAAGACTATCATATTAAAAAAAAAAAAATCTAGTTGGTGGTCACCAGGACACCTGAGGAGGGGGGATATCAGTCAACGTTTTTAAACTTTTTTTAAAAAAACTCATCCTTTCTGGATAAACAGAAATCTCACCCACCACCCCTAGGAGAATGTGATGTGTCGCCTCACAGACAGGAGACACCCTAAACCCCGACGTAGATAGTATAATCTATTGCCACTGTTGGTGGGACTACTCGGAGAACACTCTGCTGCTGGGAGGTCGGGTGTATCACCTCCTACCTGGAATACAGGAACATGACCATGTGGAGAGCTGGGAATGTCAAGGTGGGCCAACCTAGTAGACCAGGCCACGGCACTCTTGTCTCCTCTCATGGATGGTGCTTTAGAGCCCTGACCAAATCAGAGATTTCTCCCTTCTCTGTACTAGGTCTCTAATTCATTACAAAAGGAACAAGATGGAGTTTCAAGAACCTAGGAGACAGCAGCCAAGTCATAATTCTATTCACTGCTTTATTCTCTACCCAAGACAATACTAAGCAACATTCGGGTATCAGCCTACATTTTTTTCAGTCTTTTGCAACTATGTTTTTCATTTGAAACATTAGAGCAATATAGGCCCCCTCAGATGGCCTGGCCAACCCAAAAATGCACCACACTTTCTTTTCCTTTGAGGTCTTTAAACATGCTGCCACCTCAGCTTGAGTCCGGATCCACTTCCCCTACCTTAGCTGCCATCTGGGCCAGGGTATCATATCCTCTGGAAAGCTTCCTTCCCTGACCCTTGCAGGTTTAGGGCCCTTCTTAATGCCCACAAAGTCTCCTACACTTATCCTCATCATAAACACATGTCACATTGAATTGAAACTCCTCGTTTATTCCCAGCACCTAGCTTGGATAATAGCATATAGTACACTTTAATGAATAAATGAATACAAAGGATGTGTTCAGGATGATTAAGGCATTACAGAGAGTCTTGGAATTTACCAGGTCTTACCAGAATTTCCTTTACAAGGTCTCTGCCCTGTACTCTTCAATAACCAAACTCTCAGAAAGAGAAAGGATCATATAATTCTACATCATTTCTACATATGTCTGAAAGCTTAAAATTCTATTCAATAAGATGAACCTTGAGCACTTGTCATACCAGAAAGCAAGGAAACCATTGAAGACTACTGGGATCATATCTAAAGGACACGTGATGTATCTGACAAAGGACTTGTATCTAGATGTCATGGATTGAATTGTGTCCGCCCAAAATACATGTCAACTTGGCTAGGCCATGATTCCCACCCAGTATTGTGTGGTTGTCCTCCATTTTGTCATCTGATGTGATTTTTTCCTATGTTTTGTAAATCCTCTATGATGTTAATGAGGCAGGATTAGAGGCAGTTATGTTAATGAGGCAGGACTCAATCTACAGGATTTCCTTGTGTCTTAAATTAATCTCTTTTGAGATATAAAAGAGAGAAGCGAGCAGAAAGACAAGGGGATCCCATACGACCAAGAAAGTAGAGCTAGGAGCATGCGTCCTTTGGACCCAGAGTCCCTGCACTGAGAAGCTCCTAGACCAAGGGAAGATTGATGACAAGGACCTTCCTCCAGAGCCGACAGAGAGAGAAAGCCTTCCGCTGGAGCTGACGCCCTGAATTTGGACTTCTAGTCAACTAGACTGTAAGAGAATACACTTCTGTTTGTTGAAGCCATCCATGTGTGGTATTTCCGTTACAGCCGCACTAGATAACTAAGACACTAGAAGATATTAAAAACTCTCAAAACTCAACAATAAAAAAATCGAACAATCCAATTACAAAATGGGCAAAAAACGTGAACAATCATTTCACCAGAGGATATACAGATGGGAAATAAGCACATGAAAAGATGTTTAACATCACTAGCCGTTAAGAAGTGCAAATTAAAACGACAGTGTGATATTACTACACACCTATCAGAATGGCCAAAAAAAAAAAATGGTAACGCCAAGTGTTGGCGAAAATGCAGAGACACTATCATTCATACATTGCTGATTAGAATGTAAAACAGTACAGCCATTTAGAAAATAGATTGGCAGTTTCTTATGAAACTAAACATACACTTTTCATAAAACCCAGCAATTGCACTTTGGCGCGTTTATCGCAGAGAAGTGAAAACTTATGCTCACACAAAAACATATATATGGATGTTCATGGCAGCTTTATTCATAATAGCCAAAAATTGGAAATAACTCAAATGTCCTTCAGTGGGTGAATGGTTAAACAAACTGTGGTATATCCATACCGTGGAATACTAGTTAGCAATAAAGAGAATAAACCATTAATATACTCAACAACTTGGATGGATCTGAAAAGAATTATACTGAGTGAAAAAAGCCAATCTCAAAGGTTACATGTGGTAAAATTCCACTTATATAACATTTTTTTATTGTGCTTTGAGTGAACGTTTACAGTTCAAGTTAGTTCTCATACAAAAATCTATACATACATTGTTATGTGACCCTAGTTGCTCTCCCTATAATGTGACAATACACTCCTCCTTTCCACCCCAGATTTCTCGTGTCCATTCAGCCAGCTCCTGTCCCTTTCTGTCTTCTCATCTCACCTCCGGAGAGGAGCTGCCCATTTAGACTCATGTATCTACTTGAGCTAAGAAGCACACTCTTCACGCGTATCATTTTATGTCTTATAGTCCAGTCTAATCTTTGTCTGAAGAGTTGGCTCCAGGAATGGTTTTAACTTTGGGCTAACAGAGAGTCCAGGGGCCATGTCTTCCAGGGTCCCTCCAGTCGCAGTCAGACCATTAAGTCTGGTCTTTTTGTTAGAATTTGTGTTCTGCACCCCATTTTTCTTCTGCTCCCTCAGGGACTCTCTGTTGTGCTGCCTCTCAGGGTCATCACTGGTGGTAGCCAGGCACCATCTAGTTCCTCTAGTCTCAGGCTGATGGAATCTCTGGTTTATGTGGCCCTTTCTGTTTCTTGGGCTAATATTTTTCTTGTGTCTTTGGTGTTCTTCATTCTCCTTTGCTCTAGGTGGGTTTGGGTGCATCTTAGATGGCTGCTCGCTAGCTTTTAAGACCACAGCCACCACTCACCAAAGTGAGATGCAGAACATGTTCTTTTTATTTTTTTATTGTTGTAGTTTAAATGAAGTTTACATCTCAAGTTAGTCTCCCATACAAAAATTTATACATACATTGTTATGTGACCCTAATTGCTCTCCCCATACTGTGACAGCACACTTCTCCTTTCCACCCAATTCCCCATGTCCATTCAGCCAGCTCCTAACCCTCTCTGCCTTTCCATCTCAACTCCAAACAGAAGCTGCCCGTTCAGTCTCTTGTATCTACTTGAGCTAAGAGGCACACTCCTCACGAGTATCACTTTAAGTCCCACAGTCCAGTCTAATCCCTGTCTGAAGAGTTGGCCTCAGAAACTGTTTTAGTTCTGGGCTGGTAGACAATCCAGGGGCCATGCTTTACGGGGTGCAGAACATTTTCTTAATAAACTTTGTTATGCCCATTGATTTAGATGTCCTCTGAAATCATGGTCCCCAGACCCCTGCCCCTGCTACTCTGTCCCTCGAAGTGTTTGGTTGTATTCAGGAAACTTCTCAGCTTTTGGTTTAGTCCAGCTGGGCTGACTTCCCCTGTAGTGTGTGTTGTCCTTCCCTTCACCTAATTCTTGTCTACTGTCTAGTTAGTGAATACCCCTCTCCCTCCCTCCCCATCCTCATAACCATCAAAGAATGTTTTCCTCTGTGTTTAAACCTTTTCTTGACTTCTTACAATAGTAGTTTCATACAATTTTTGTCCTTTTGCAACTGACTAAATTCACTCAGCGTAACACCTTCTAGATTCATCCATGTTATGAGATGTTTCTTGGATTCATCGTGTTCTTTCTCGATGCATAGTATTCCATTGTGTGAATATACCATCATTTGTTTATCCATTCATCTGCTGATGGGCATCTAGGTTGTTTCCATCTTTTTGCTATTGTGAACAGTGCTGCAATGAACATGGGTGTGCATATATCTATTTGTGCGATGACTCATTTCTCTAGGATATATTCCAAGGAGTGGGATTGCCGGATCATATGGTACTTCTATTTCTAGCTTTTTAAGGAAGCGCCAAATCGATTTCCAAAGTGGTTGTACCATTTACATCCTCACCAACAGTGTATAAGTGTTCCGGTCTCTCCACAACTTCTCCAACATTTATTATGTTTTTTGGATTAATGGAAGCCTTGTTGGGGTGAGATGATATCTCATTGTAGTTTTGATTTGCATTTCTCTAAAGCCTAATGACTGTGAGCATTTCCCCATGTATCTGTTACCTGCTTGAATGTCTTCTTTGGTGAAGTGCCTGCTCATATCCTTTGCCCATTTTTTTAATTGGGTTATTTGTCTTTTCATTGTTGAAGTTTTGCAGTATCTTGTAGATTTTAAAGATTAGACATTGATTGGATTTGTTGTAGCCAAAAGATTTTTCCCAGTCTATAGATTATCTTTTTACTCTTTTGGTGAAGTCTTTTGATGAGCACAAGTGTTTGATTTTTTAGGAGCTCCCAGTTATCCAGTTTCTCTTCTGGTGCTTGTGCATTGTTACTTATGGTTTGTATTCTGTTTATGCCATGTATTAGGGCTCCTAGCGTTGTTCCTATTTTTTCTTCCATGATCTTTATCGTTTTAGAGTTTATATTTAGGTCTTTGATCCATTTCGAGTTAGTTTTTGCGCATGGTGTGAGGTATGGGTCTTGTTTCAATTTTTTGCAGATTGATATCCCGTTATGCCAGCACCATTTGTTAAAGACACTGTCTTTTCCCTTTTTAATGGACTTTGGGCCTTTGTCAAATAACAGCTGCTCATAGGTGGACGAATTTACATCTGGATTCTCAGTTCTGTTCCACTGGTCTGTGTATCTGTTGTTGTACCAGTACCAGGCTGCTTTGACTACCATGGTGGTATAAAAAGTTCTAAAATCAGGTAGTGTGAGGCCTCCTACTTTGTTCTTCTTCTTTGGTAATGCTTTACTTATCCGGGGGCCTCTTCCCTTTCCATATAAAATTGGTGATTTGTGTCTCCATCTCCTTAAAAAATGCCATTGGAATTTGGATCGGGATCGCATTGTATCTGTAGATTGCTTTGGGTAAAATTGACATTGTCACAATGTTGAGTCTTCCTATCTATGGCAAGGTATGTTTTTCCATTTATGTAGGTCTCTTTTGGTTTCTTGCAGTAGTGTCTTGTAGTTTTCATTGTGTAGGTCTTTTACGTCTCTGGTTAGATTTATTCCTAAGTATTTTATCTTCTTGGGAGCTATTGTAAATGGTATTGATTTGGTGACTTCCTCTTCAAAGTTCTCTTTGTCAGTGTAGAGGAATCCAACTGATTTTTGTATGTCCATCTTGTAGCCTAATACTTTGCTGAAATCTTCTATTAGTTCCAGTAGTTTTCTTGTGGATTCTTTGGGGTTTTCTGTGTATAAGATCATATTACCTACAAATAAAGATACTTTTACTTCTTCCTTACAAATCTGAATGTTGTTTATTTCTTTTTCTAGCCTAATTGCTCTGGCTAGGACCTCCAGCACAATGTTGAGTAAGAGTGGTGATAAAGGTCATCCTTGTCTGGTTCCCATTCTCAAGGGGGATGCTTTCAGACTCTCTCCATTTAGGATGATGTTGGCTGTTGACTTTGTATAAATGCCCTTTATTATGCTGAAGAATTCCCCTTCTATTCCTACTTTGCTGAGAGTTTTTATCATGAATGGGTGTTGGACTTTGTCAAATGCCTTTTCTGCATCAGTCGATAAGATCATGTGGTTCTTGTCTTTTGTTTTATTTATATGATGGACTACATTGATTGTTTTTCTAATGTTGAACCATCTCTGCATACCTGGTATATATCACATGTGATCAAGGTGAATTATTTTTTTGATATGTTGTTGAATTCTGTTGGCTAGAATTTTGTTGAGGATTGTTGCGTCGATGTTCATGGGGGATACTGGTCTGTAATTTTCTTTTTTTGTGGTATCTTTACCTGGTTTTGGTATCAGGATTATGCTGGCTTCATAGAATGAGTTGGGGAGTATTCCATCCTTTTCTATGCTCTGAAACACCTTTAGTAGTAGTGGTGTTAACTCTTCTCTGAAAGTTTGGTAGAATATCCAGTGAAGCCATCGGGGCCAGGGCTTTTTTTTGTTGGGAGTTTTTTAATTACCGTTTCAATCTCTTCATTTGTTACAGGTTTATTTAGCTGTTCTACCTCTGTTTGGGTTAGTTTAGGTAGGTAGTGCGTTTCCAGAAATTTGTCCATTTCCTCTAGGTTTTCAAATTTGTTAGAGTACAATTTTCCATAGTATTCTGTTATGATACTTTTAATTTCAGTTGGGTCTGTTGTGATATCGCCCATCTCACTTCTTATTCAAGTAATTTGCTTCTTCTCCTGTTTTTCTTTTGTCAGTTTGGCCAACGGTTTATCAATTTTGTTGATCTTTTCAAAGAACTAGCTTTTGGTCTTGTGAACTCTTTCAATTGTTTTTCTATTCTCTATTTCATTTAATTCTGCTCTAATGTTTATTATTTGCTTTCTTCAGGTGCCCAAGGGCTTCTTTTGCTGCTTTCTATTTGTTCAAGTTGTAGGGTTAATGGTTTGATTTTGGCCCTTTCTTCTTTTTGGATGTGCGCATTGATTGCTATAAATTGACCTCTGAGCACTGCTTTTGCTGTGTCCCAAAGGTTCTGGTAGGATGTGGTTTCATTCTCATTTGATTTTATGAATTTCTTTATTCCATCCTTAATTTCTTCTATAACCCGGTAGTTTTTGAGCAAGGTGTTGTTCAGTTTCCATGTGTTTGATCTTTTTTCCATGCTTTTTCTGTTATTGATTTCTACTTTTATGGTTTTTTGGCCAGAAAAGATGCTTTGTAATATTTTGATGTTTTGGATTATGTTAAGGCTTGCTTTATGGCCTAATATGTGGTCTATTCTGGAGAATGTTCCATGTGTGCTGGAAAAGAAAGTATACTTGGCTGCTGTCGCATGGGGTGTTCTGTATACATGTGTGAGATCGAGTTGGTTGATTGTGGTATTTAGATCTTCCATGTCTTTACTGAGTTTCTCTTTGGATGTTCTCTCCTTCACTGAAAGTTGTGTGTTGAAGTCTCCTACTATTATTGTGGAGCTGTCTATCTCTCTTTTCAGTGCTGTTAGAGTTTGTTTTATATATGTTTTGGAGCCCTGTCATTGGGTGTGTAAAAGACCGAACAATCAGTTTACAGGAAATATGGGAGACAGAAGAACAAGTTTTTAAACACGATAGAGATGTAATATTAAAATCCAGAATGTGGCGAATTCTACACAGCAAAGGACCTGCTTTCTTCAACAAATAATTTGCAAGAGAGAGAGAGAAGACTGATAGAATGAGAGAGAGATGAGAGCACGTGTACATTTGAAAGATTTAAGAAACACATCGACCAAATGCAATGTGTGGTGTCAGTCCTGCTTGCTGTGACAAACTGTCAAGCCAAGGTCCATGGTCGCCAGAAAAAACATGATTTACACACAGGCACTGGTTGGAACAGTACTTTACTCACATAGAGAAGAGACACTGCAAAATCAACTTCAACAATGGGCACTGGTCGCCTATGGCCAGCTGGTCAGTCTCCACAGCTGATGCAGGGCTGGTGTTCTGCACACATCTCTTTCATGTTGCAGTTGAAGGACCCCATTCCCTCTGCATTAGGAACAGATATAGAAATGGAGTTGGCCAGGTGCCATATAACACATACACATGAGTAGAGTATAGAGAAAGTTTACTGTATACCCACAACAGAGAAAGAGGCTCCCAATGAGGAGAAGAAACCGGGACAGAGGGAGAGAAGCTCACTGCCCAGCCTCCATTATCAGGGAATGTTCCAGGCCCGAGGCTTCTGATTAGGCCGCCTGGGTGAGAGATGCTGGGGCCACGGCAGACAATCCTCCAGCATGTGTGCCTTGTTGATCCTAATTTGACCAATGGAAAAAGACTTTTTTTTTTTTTTTTTTTTTTTTTAGGAAATTGGGGAAATGTGAACACTGATTGAACGTTTGATGATATTTTTTAAGTGTGGTAGTTGCATTAAGGTTATGTTAAAAAAAAGAGTATCTTTTACTCAAACTGAAGTATTAACTATAAATACTGACCTATTTACAGATTTACAGATGAAATGATAGAACGAGTATCTGCATTAAAATAGGTGAGATGGGCGAACTGGAGAGTGGCGAAGGTATAGATAAAACAAGACTGATCAAGTGTTGATAATTGTTTAAGCAGGATGATGGGTGCGTGTACATGGGGGGTTATTATACTATTCTCACTCATTTTGCATGTTTGAAATATTCTTATAATAAAAACTTTTTTAAAACTCTATTTACATTCACTGTGATCCTCATCTCTTCTCACTATGTATAACCCTACGTCATTGAAACCAACACTCCAAAAACGAGAGGCCCTCCTGTCACAGACAACTCAGGCACCAGCAATTAGTGATCCAATCATCACCAACCAACCAACCAACCAACAAAAACCCTTGCTGTCAAGTCGATTCCGACTCATAACAACCCTCTAGGACAGACTAGAACAGCACCATAGGGCCAAGGAGCAGCTGGTGGATTCAAACGGCTGACCTTTTGGTTAGCAGCCGAGCTCTTAACCACTGTGCCACCAGGGCTCCCAATCATCACCAATACCTGTTAAACCCACCTGACAAGATCTCTCTCTCTATAGTCATGAAGATTCCACCCCATGTCCTGGCACCAGGCTAGATGAGCAAAAATAGCAAAGGTGAGTGTGTCACTGGAAAAGTCTAGCCTACCACCGTCGATCGTTTGCCAGCACCATGGCCAGCTCTACAAGTTGGTTCACTAGGCCATCTAGAAGGTTCTAGAGAGTTTGCCAAGCTCAGGGACACCCTCAGACAAGATGTAGTCCCTTTCCTTAAAAAGCTAGAAATAGAAATACTATACAATCCAGCAATCCCACTCCTAGGAACGTATCCTAGAGAAATGAGAGCCGTCACAAGAATAGACATATGCACACCAATGTTCATTGCAGCATTGTTGGCAATAGCAAAAAGATAGAAACAACCTACATGCCCATCAACAGATAAATGGATAAACAAACTATGGCACATACACACAATGGGATACTATGCAACCATAAAGAACAATGATGAATCTGCGAAACATCTCACAATATGGATGAACCCAGAGGGCATTATGCTGAGTGAAATAAATCAATCACAAAAGGACACATACTGTATGAGACCACTATTATAAAAACTCTTGAAAACGTTTACACAGAAAGAAACAATCCTTGATGGTTACAAGGGAGGGGAGGGGAGGGGGGAAAACACTAACTAGACAATATATAAGTGGTAACTTTGGTGAAGGGTAAGACACTACACAATTCTGAGGAAGTCAACATAACTTGACCAAGGCAAGGTCATGAAAGTTTCATAGACACATCCAAACTCCCTGGGAGACCAAATTATTGGGCTGAGGGGTGGGGACCATGGTCTCGACGGACATCTAGCTCAATTGGTATAACAGTTTTTTTGTTTTTTGTTTTTTTTTCATTTTATTTATTTATTTATTTTTATTGTACTTCAGGTGAAGGTTTACAGAACAAATAGTTTCTCATGAAACAGTGGTACACATATTGTTTTCTGACATTGGTTAACAACCCCACGACATGTTAACCCTCTCCCTTCTCGACCTTTCTTTTCTTTTTTTGGTGAAAATACACCGTTTCAAAAATTTCTACATGCACAGTTCAGTGACATCGACTACGCTCTTCCAATTGTGCTGCTATTCTCACTTTAGATGAAGGTTTACAGAACAAAGTACTTTCTCATTAAACAGTTAGTACACGTTGCCCTATGACAATGGTTAACAACCTCACAACACATCAACACTATCCTTACTCAACCTTGGGTTCCCTATCACCAGCTTTCCTGTCCCCTTCTGCCTTCTAGTCCTTGTCCCTGGACTGCTGTGCCTCATTAGTCCCATTTGGTTTTTTTTGGCTGTCCACTCCCTGGCTGAATGGTGAACCTCGGAAGTGACTTCACCACTGAGCTAAAAGGGTGTCTGGGGGCCATAATCTCGGGGTTTCTCCAGTCTCCTTTAGGCCAGTAAATCTGCTCTTTTTGTGTGTGTGTTAGAATTTTGTTCTACATCCTTCTCCAGCTCTGTCCAGAACCCTCTGTTGTGATCCCGGTCAGAGCATTCAGTGGTGGTAGCCGGGCACCATCTAGCTGTACTGGACTCTGTCTGGTGGAGGCCTTGGTAGCTGTGGTCCATTAGTCCTTTAGACTAATCTTTCCCTTGTATCCTGTTCTCTTCACACTCCCTTGCTCCTGAAGGGATGAGACCAGTGGAGTATCTTAGATGGCTGCTCACAGGGTTTTAAGACCCCAGACACTACTCACCACGGTAGAATGTAGAACACTGCCTTTATAAACTCTGTGGCATAAGATAGTTTATAAAGAAAATGTTCTACATCCTACTTTGGTGAGTAGCATCTGGGGTCTTAAAAGCTTGTAAGTGGCTATCTAAGATATTCCACTGGTCTCACCCTTTTGGGAGCAAGGGAGAATGAAGAAAACTAAAGACACAAGGGAAAGATTAGTCCAAAGGACTAACGGACCACAACTACCAAGGCCTCCACCAGACTGAGTCCAGTACAGCTAGATGGTGCCTGGCTACCACCACTGACTGCTCTGACAGGGATCACAACAGAAGGTCCCGGACAGAGCTGGAGAAAAATGTAGAACAAAATTCTAACTCACAAACAAAAAAGACCAGACTTACTGGTCTGACAGAGACTGGAGAAACCCTGAGAGTATGGTCCCCGGACACCCTTTTAACTCAGTACTGAAGTCACTCCTGAAGTTCACCCTTCATCCAAAGATTAGACAGGCCCATAAAACAAATAATAGCACACATATTTCAACCATGTATACAAGACTAATGGGGCATACCAGCCCAGGGGCAAGGACGAGAAGTCAGGAGGGGACAGGAAAGCTGGTAACAGAGAACCGAAGGTCAAGAGGGGGACAGCGTTGACATGTCATGAGGTTGGCAACAAATTTTGCAAAACAATATGTGTATTAATTGTTTAATGAGAAACTAATTGGCTCTGTACCTTCATCTAAAGTACAATTAAAAAAAAAAAAGATGTAGTCCCAGTCCACCAGGACAAGGGACATGAGAGAATAGTAGGAGGTGCCCACCCCATTCTTGGTCAAAACAAAACCAGCTGCGGTCGAGTCAATTCCTACTCATAGAGACCCTATAGGACAGAGTAGAACTGCCCCATAGGATTTCAAAGGAGCGACTGGTGGATTTGAACTGCCGACTTTTGGGTTAGCAGCCGAGCTCTTAATCACTGTGCCACCAGAGCTCCTTTAGCCCTCCCCCACACTGCAATTCAGTAAGTCTCTAAAGGCCGCTTCAGGCACTTGCACTTTTCTCAGGGATTAGTGAGTCCATCGTCCTTACATCCCCACATCCCCTCCTCCCTACTTGCATCTGCCAAAAGTTTGGTTGCCTGACTCCATGCTTTAAATACCTGCTCCTGGCCATCCTCTGGCATACTATTAGGAGTTCCTTCCCTGACTGACTGATTTTGATGCCTGCCTTGACTCTGCCCTAAATACTACCTGACCTAGGAGAATATACGCAACATACTATTAAGAGAGAAAAGTAAGTTTCAGAGTTACGCATACAATAAAATAGTATAACACCCATTTTTAAAAGCAAAATTCAACCACAATAGCAACAAAAAAAACTCTATCTTTTATACAATTTTTGTTGTTGTAGTTTAAGTGAAAGTTTACAATTCAAGTTAGTCTCTCATACAAAAATTTATACACACATTGTTATGTAATCCTAATTGCTCTCCCCATACTGTGACAGCACACTCCTCCTCTCCACCCCTGATTTCCCGTGTCCATTCAGCCAGCTCCTGACCCTCTCTGCCTTCTCATCTCACCTCCAGACAGGAGCTGCCCATTTAGTCTCATGTATCTACTTGAACTAAGAAGCAGACTCTTCACGAGTATCATTTTACATTCCACAGTCCAGTCTAATCTTTGTCTGAAGAGTTGGCCGCGGGAATGGTTTTAGTTCTGAGTTGACAGAGAGTCCAGAGGCCGTGCTTTCTGGGGTTCCTCCAGTCTCAGTCAGACCATTAAGTCTGGTCTGTTCACTAGAATTTGAGTTCTGCTCCCCACTTTTCTCCTGCTCCATCAGGGACTCTCTGTTATGTTCCCCGTCAGGACAAAAAACCTCTGTTTAGATGGGCATTGTTTGTAAAAAGATACTTACCAGAACATGTTACCTCAGAGGGTTGAGAATTTTTTATGAAAAGTGACAAGCTTTTTCCAAAATTAATCTGGAAATGTGAATACACAGTGTTCCGGTTATCTATTTCTGTGTAACAAACTATCCCAAAATTTAGTGGCTTAAGACAATGACATTATTTTTGCTCACAAATCTGTACTTTGGATATTGTCATTTGGACACTGGCCCAGGCGGAACAGAGTGTTTTTGCTCCACTCCGTGTCAGCTGGGGCAGCTTGAAGACTGGGGGCTAGACTCATCTGATGACTCACTCACTGACATGTCTGGTGATTGGTGCTGGCTGTCACCTGGGACCTCACCTGGGCTGTGGCCAGAACACCCACACATGGCCTTTCTATGGCCGCTTGGATTCCTCGCAACACGGTGGCTGGGCCACGAGAATGAGTGTCCCGAGAGAGACAGCAAGGAGAAAGTTGTATCACCTGTTTTAACCCAGACTTGAAAGTCCTGGAGCATCCCTGCCACCATGTTCCCATCACTGAGGCAGCCACAAAGTTCTTCCCAGGTTCAAGGGGACAGGAAATAGATTGCATCTCTGGATGCGGAAGTGGCAAGTTTCTGCAACAGCATGCGGGACTGGAAATGTTGTTGTGCTGTTTTTGGAAAATACAATCTTTCATATATAGGAATAATTTTTTAATGAACAAAACTAATAAGAGAAGACTTTCTGCATCAGATATGAAAACGTACTATACAATTACATTACTTACAACAGTATGTTATGGGTGGAGAAATAGATATATGGAATCAACAAAAGAAAATAAGGTCCGAACAGAAAATAACAAATGTTGGAGAGGTTGCGGGGAGATTGGAGCTCTTATGCACTGCTGGTGGGAATGCAAAATGGTACAACCATTTTGAAAAACGATATGGCACTTCCTTAAAAAGCTAGAAGTAGAAATACCATACGATCCAGCAATCCCACTCTTAGGAACATATCCTAGAGAAATGAGAGTCATCACAAGAACAGACACATGCACACCCATGTTCACTGCAGCACTATTCACAATAGCAAAAAGATGGAAACAACCTAAGTGCCCATCAACAGTTGAATATAAACAAACTATGGTACTATGAGAAACGATTTTGTTCTGCAAACCTTCATCTAAAGTGAGAATAGCAGCACAACTGGAAGAACGTAATCGATGTCACTGAATTGTACATGTAGAAATTTTTTGAAATGGTGTATCTTTGGCTATGTATATTTTCACCAAAAAAAAAGTTCCTCCAAGGCCAAGAAGGGAGCGTGTTGACATGTTGTGGGGTTGTTATCCTATGTCATAAAACAATACATGTCCTGACTGTTTGATGGAAAATATTTGTTCTGTAAACCTTCACCTAAAGTACAATAAAAAAAAATTTTTCAAACTATGGTACATACACACAATGGAATACTATGCAACCATAAAGAACAACGATGAATCTGCAAAACATCTCACAGCATGGATGAATTTGGAGGGCATTATGCTGAGTGAAGTAAGTCAATTACAAAAGGACAACTACGGTATGAGACCACTATTATAAAAACTCATGAAAACGTTTGCACACAGAAAGAAACCATCTTTGATGGTTATGAGGGAGGAAGGGGTAGGGAGGGGAAAACACTAACTAGACAATAGGTAAGTGGTGACTTTGGTGAAGGGTAAGACAGTACACAATACTGGTCAGCACAACTTGACCAAAGCAAGGTCATGGAAGTTTCATAGGCATATCTAAACTCCCCGAGGAACCGAGGAACTGGGCTGAAGGCTGGGGACCATGGTCTCGGGGCACATCTAGCTCAACTGGCATAACATAGTTATAAAGAAAATGTTTTACATCCTGCTTTGGTGAGTAGCATCTGGGGTCTTAAAAGCCTGTGAGCGGCCATCTAAGATATTCCACTGGTCTCACCCCTTCGGGAGCGAGGGAGAATGAAGAGAACTAAAGACACAAGGGAAAGATTAGTCCAAAGGACTAATGGACCACAGCTACCAAGGCCTCCACCAGACTGAGTCCAGCATAACTAGATTGTGCTCGGCTACCACCACTGACTGCTCTGACAGGGATCACAATAGAGGGTCCTGGACAGAGCTGGAGAAAAATGTAGAACAAAATTCTAACTCACAAAAAAAAGACCAGACTTACTGGCCTGACAGAGACTGGAGAAACCCTAAGAGTATGGCCCTTGGATACCCTTTTAGCTCAGTACTGAAGTCACTCCTGAAGTTCACCCTTCATCCAAAGATTAGACAGGCCCATAGAACAAAATGAGACTAAAGGGGCACACCAGCCCAGGGACAAGGACTAGCAGCCAGGAGGAGACAGGAAAACTGGTAACAGGGAACCCAAGGTGGAGAAGGGAAAGTGTTGACATGTCGTGGGGTTGTTAACCAATGTCATAAAACAATATGTGTACTAACTGTTTAATAAGAAGCTAGTTTGTTCTGTAAACCTTCATCTAAAGTACAATAAAATATATATATTAAAAAAAAAAAAGGTCGAGGGAAATGAGAAGATGGAATAGTGAAAAGAGCATAGAATTTATCAAGCAATAAATACAGGCTTCAACATTTCCTAAGTATATCTGACCTTGGGCGTGACACTTAAAATAAATGAATCTGAGTTTTCTTGTACATAACATGGAGCAGTAATACGGCCTACCTCAATGGGTTGTTGTGAGAATGAGATGGGACAGTGTGTGGGAAAGCGTGTTACAAACAGGAAGTTAGTATAGGGCTAGAACTACAGGTCCTCACTGATAACAGCTCATTTCCCTTTCCTCTAGGAGGCTTTCCTCGGCCATCCCCAAACTTACACTGAGCTGAAGGCCCTGCTCAGTGACCCCAAGGAAATTTGCGCTTGTATTGTCAGTACATTTGTGACATTATATTGAAATTATACCTGAAAAATATCTCCTATACTCAAATACAAGCTTCTCCAGACCAGAAAAAAAAAAAAAGAAAGAAAGAAAAGAAAAGAAGGTCCAGAAACACAACCAACTAGAAAAGATAAAATGATAAAAACCTCTAGTGGCCATCAAGGCAATTCCAGCTCATGGCCACCCTGTGCGTGTCAGAGCAGAATTGTGCTCCGTGGGGTTTTCAGTGGCTGCTTTTTCAGAAGGAGATCTCCAGGCCTTTCTCTGGAGGTGCCTCTGGGTGGAATAGAACCTCCACTCTTTCAGCTAGCAGCCTGGTGCATTAACCGTTCACACCACTCAGGGATCAGTATATGATAAAAGTGCATTACGAAACTGCAAAAGGAAACATAGCTATAATAAAAAGGAAACTAGAAACGTATTGACATAATAGATTATCCATTTGGAAAACAAATGAAATGAGAACCTGTGCGAGACATTATTGACTGGCTACTCAACAACCATTCCCAAACCTCTTTTCCCCTGCCCCCTAGGGATAACGTCTATCCTTTATTTTATGGTAATAATTCTATTGCTTTTCATTGTTTCATTTCCTGTGCAACATACGTATTTATGCACAAGCAGTGTTTGTTCAATTTTGCCTGCCATTAAATCTTTATAAATTGCACTGCACTGTATGTTTTCTCCTATCTTTCACTTTCACTGCATTTCTGAAGTTCCTCCATGTGGATGTTGGTAGCTGTAGCTCATTCACTTCCAGCGCTCTGTAACATTCCATCATATTAACAGACTACAACTGCTGTTGGCGGACGTTTGAGCGGCTTCCAGATTTTTGCTAAACGTAAGCAGGGAGACCATAAACCCTACTGCCTGCGTCTGTAGGGCATATACCTAGCAGTAGAATTGCCATATCCTAAGATACGCACATATTCAACTTTACCAGGTAATACCAAACTATTTTCCAGAAGGGTTATACCAAATCACACTCCCACTGAACAGTGAATGAGAGCTCCAATTATCCACAGCCAGGCCATCCTCGGTATTACCAGGCTTTAAAACGTTTGCCAGTCCAGCAGGTGTGAAATGGTATCTTATTGTGGTTTCGTGCACATTTTCCTGATGACTACAGAGAGTGAACAACTTTTCGTATGTTTATAGCCATTTCTGCTTCTTTTATAAAATTCCTGTTCATGTCTTCTACCTGTTTTTCTACTTGGCTCCTTATCTTTTTATATTTTTATGGTAGGAGGACTTTATAAATTCCAGATAACAATCCTTTGTTAGTTACACGTCTTGAAAATATCTTCTCCCAGTTTGTAGTTTGTCTTTTTACTCTATTTAGAGTACTATTTAAAATAAAGTTTTTAATATTGATTTATCTAAATTATCGACCTTTTCCTTTATGGCTTGGCATTTTTATGTTTGTTTAAAAAAATCCATGGTCAGGGGATCCAGACTTTCTGGAGCCACTGAGGCTGGATGAACCCCTGAAACTATTGCCCTGAGATAATCTTTAAACTTGAAACCAAAACTATCCCCTGAAGTCTTCTTTAAACCAAACAGTAGTATAGCTTAATTAGTAAAGAATGTCTGCCTTGAGCACTGTGCTCTTCTAAACATTATCTTTGTTGTGTCGTTGTATGCCGTCAAGTCCATTCTGACTCCAAGTGACCCGATGTGATAGAGTAGAACTGCCCCATACCATAGGATTTCCTAGGCTGTAGTTTTTACCGAAAGCAGATCATCAGGTCTTCTCTCCCACAGAGCGGCCGGTGGGTTCAAACCACCTATATTCTGGTTAGCAGCCGAACATTTAACCATTGCACCACTAAGGCTCCTATATGGAATCAAATTGACAACAGTGACTCAAAAGGTTAGACAGGAAGTTTAGAGGGCAGTGAGTTATGTTAATGGGGGAGGACTTATTCGGAAAAGGAGGGTGACGATGGCCGCACAACTTGAAGCCTGCAATCAATGTCAATGTCAATGAGTTGTGCAAACAGAAATTGTTGACTTGGTGGATGCTGAAACTCTACAACAACAAAACTAAATTATTAAAAAAGAAAATAAATCCATGGTCAGAAATGTATTTTTTTCTGTATGAATAACCAATTGTCCCAACACCGTTTTATTGAAAAGTCTATCTACTTTCTCTTGATTTGCAATATCGGTTGTCATAGATCAATTTTCCATATATGTAAGGGTTTGTTTCCGGGATCCCTATTTTGTTTCATTAGTTAATTTGTCCCTACACTAATACAACATTGTTTTCATGACAAAGCTTTATAAAAACTCTTCATCTGGAAAGGCAAGTTCTCCCACCCTCGTTTAGCTGTGAGAATATCTTGTTTATTCTTGGCTCTTTTTGTTCTATTACCAATTTTAGCTTCAGGTTTTAAGTTCCACAAAGAAAAAATGCTTTTGGGCAGAATTACTCCCAAAGGTTGTTGAGATTTTGATTTGAGTTGTATTGATTATGGATCCAGACAGCCTGGATTCAGATCCTGGGTCCATCACCTACTAACTGTGTAGCCCCGGGCCGATTATTAACCTTTCAATGTCTGAGTCAGTCGCCTCATCTGTAAAATGGGGATAGTAATGGTACCTCTAGGTCACAGAGTTGCTGTGAGCATTACATGAGGTGTTTAGCATTTACTGGAGTCCCTGGGTGGTGCAAACAGGGACACATGGCTGCTAACCAAAAGGTTGGAGGTTCTAGTCCACCCAGAGATGCCTTGGAAGGAAGGCCTGGTGATGTACTTCAGAAACATCAACCACTGAAAACCCTATGGAGCACAGTTCTACTCTGACACACATGGGGTCACCATGAGTCAGAATGAACTCCATAAAAAATGGTTTGGGGTTTTTGTTTGTTTGTTTAGCATCTAGAAGGGTGCCTGGCACAGAGTAAACACCATAGAAATTTCAGCTGTTATTAGAAAATCTTCTTACAAGTATATCCTTATTCCTCCAACTCCATGATTCCCTCAGTACCCACAGGAGCTGGTAGTAGGGATATGGAGGCTGTAGAGGGCAACGGTGTTGACAATCAGGCTGCGTTGCTGTCCTCTTTACAAAAGCACTGTGCCCGTCCAGAGCGAAGGAGAATGAAGAAAACCAAAGACACAAGGAAAATATAGCCCAAAGGAGTAATGGACCATATGAACCACAGCCTCCACCAGCCTGAGCCCAGAGGAACTAGATGGTGCCCGGCTACCACCACCAACCACTCTGACAGCGATCACAATAGAGGGTCCCAGGCAGAGCAGGAGAAAACTGTAGAACAAAATTCAAATTCACACACAAAAAAAGACCAGACTTACTGGTCTGACAGAGACTAGAGGCACCCTGAGACTGGGCACCCTGCTAACTCAGAACTAAAGCCACTCCCGAAGTCCACCTTTCAGCCAACAATTAGACAGGCCTATAAAAAACAATAACACAGGTGAGAAACTTGCTCCTTAGTTCAATCAAGTATTCGAGACCAAACGGGCAACACCTGCCCAAAAGCAAAGACAGAAGGCAGGAAGGGACAGGAACACTGAACGAATGGATTCAGGGAACCCAGGGTGGAAAGGGGGAGAGCGCTGACACATTGCGGGGATTGCAACCAATGTCACAAAACAATTTGTGTATACATTTTTGAATGAGAAACTAATTTGCACTGTAAACTTTCACCGAACGCACAATAAAAAAAATTTTTTAAAAAGCACTTTGATGGTAAGACTAGAGAACACATTAGAAGTCAGGACTAAAAATATGGTTTTGGGAGTAAGCAGGGGCAAACTGTAGCCCTGGTGGCTCAGTGGTTAGGCGCTTGGTTGCTAACCAAAAGGTTGGCAGTAGGAATCCACCAGCAGCTCCTTGGAAACCCTATGGGGCAGTTCTACTCTGTCCTAGAGGGTCGCTATGAGTCGGAATGGGCTTGATGGCAACAGGTTTTTTGTTTTTGTTTTTTTAGGGGCAGATTAACCAGTAAGCAAGGTACACGTTGGCATTGAGCAAGGCAGGTGCGGGCTTCATGTATTTACTTGTTAATCTGTGGTGATCAGTTTCATGTAGGCTTCACCACAGCTTGGCTGTGGTGGGCACAGGTGAAAGTGTGCACTGCAAACTGGGGGAAGGCACAGTTGGGCCCTTGCCTACCTGGCTGATTGGGTAACTGGGCCTTGGGTGTAAATGTATCTGCTGCGCAAAACAAAACACATCCACTCAAGAGGCTGCTAACCTGGAGTCTGTGATTTACCTGAGATTAGAGGCAAAACTTGGTCCCTTCCTGTGTATGTCTGTGCATTTTTCATGCAGAGGGTCCGCTGCTTTATCTGATTTGCAAAGAGATTCATGACCTAAAAAAGTCTTAAGAACCCACGATCTGTTCGGTACAACGTTCTCTAATGGTAAAACCCTCGTGTGGGCATCCAGCACCCTCTGGGGTAGTCGGTCAAAATTCCAATGTTCACAGATGCAGAACCGCGGGAATGTAAATGTTTAGCAACTCCTTGGAAGGAAATAGAGTTCACAAGGGAAACCACAGCTCACTAAGGGGGGAGGGGGAGCATTTTAGTTAAACGTGGTACAACTGCTGAGGTTTTGGAAGACTCTCAGTGAGGAACAAGAGCCCCTGTGTTTGCGGGTTTGTTTGTGAGTGTTTGGCGGGGCGGGGCGGGGGAGGAACGGTTCAACTTGGTTTTTCATCAAAAGGGGGTTATATGAGTTTACAGCGAACTTCCATCACTTAAAAAAAAACAACAACAGCGAAACCCACTGCCGTGGAGTCCATTTCGACTCATAGCGACCCTATAGGCCAAAGTAGAACTGCCCCCATAGGGTTTCTTACCAAGGCTGTAATCTTTACGGAAGCAGATTGCCACACCTTTCTCCCGCGGAGCGGCTGGTTGGTTCCAACCGCTGACTTTTCGGCCGAGCGCTTTAACCACTACGCCACCAGGGCTAGTTAATCATTTATTGATGCTTTTCTTTCCGTCGTCTCTGGAACGCAGGAGGGGAGAGCAAAAGAAAATAAAGCTCCAAAGAGGGACAAGCACCTGGGCTTTTCGTCCTGCGGTCCCTTTAAGAGAAGAACCTCTTGGAACCGGCAGTCTCAACCGACCCCAGTTTTAACCGAAACCTAACCCGGACTTCCCCATCTTGACTCAAATACGACCAACTTTGGATTTTCCCTCTCCTATTGACCAATCAGAGCCTGTTACCAGGCAGACTTTTGAGGCCGCTGGTGCGAGCCGGGCGCCTTCTGTCTCCGGGTGGCAGCAGCGACCAATGATAGAGCAGGCTGACCGTGTATCTAGGCAGATTGGGGCTGTTACAACCATTCAGAAAAAAGAAAATAAAGAAACGCACGAGCCCGCTGGGCAGGACCGTGGGGCTGGGCTGGAGTGAAGGTGGCTGCGAGGTAGTTTCTCTTTCTCTCTTACGTTTATTGTTGCTTGTGTTGGAAGGTGACTATTCAGAGGTAGGGAGGGGGCAGTAGGAGTTGGGAGGAGAGCAGAAAAAGATTTGGGCTGTATTTTCAACCGCTTCTTTGCCCCTGCCCACGTGCCCCGAATCTGGGACCCCGTTCCCCCAACCGGGTTTCCTTCGCCCAGCCCCTGAGTTCCGCTTCCCTGAACCCCCCACTTTGCAGCAACCGAGGACTGAAGGGAGGGGGAAGAGAGGGAGGTGGGGGCGCGCCTGAGGATGGGATGTGAGGGGGATGACGTAGGGGCCGCGGCGTGGGGAGGGGGAGCAGCGGGGGAAAGCCGTGGCGAGACTGAGTAATGAGAACTTGGGCCCGGGTTTCTTCCAGCCTGGAAGGGCGGAATTGGTTGGTATCCTTTCTGACCTCCCAGGCAGATTCGATGGTGAGAGTATAATAGAGAATTAGAGAACTTCGTCGTGGTGGTGGTGGTTTGGGGCGGGGGGCAATAGGGGGTCCGAGGCAGAAATGTAGATTTCTTTCCAGCGTGGGTTCCCAATCCCCCTATCTCTTCCTTTACAGTTTTCCAGATTTAGGAGACTTCAGAAGGGTGGGGGCAGATAGAATGGAGATGGCAGAGGTCTGTTCGGGCATATGTGGGCCTGGATAAGTAATGGGGTGGTTCTAATTTGGGGCGAAGGCAATGGTGAGAAAAAGACCCCCGGGGAAATTCCGAGGCTTTGTTTCTGTTTCTCTGTCTTTCTGGGTAGAGAGGTGAGGCATGCCCTGGGGTCTCTGGGGGAAGGGAAGGCCAGTGTGAATGCAGCCTTCACGTCCTGTATGTCAACCCTAGCCCTCATGCCGGGATGGCGGAAGACGAGCCTGATGCTAAGAGCCCAAAGACTGGGGCGAGGGCCCCCCCAGGTCACGCGGAGACTGGCGAACCCACCACCCTTCTTCAGAGGCTCCGAGGTAGCATTTCGTAAGTACTCATCCTTACCTCCACATCCTGTTCTGGTCCCAGGTGGAGATCCCTGCAGTACTTCACTTCTCTGCAGAGGAACAGGGCAGGTGCCTCTGACCCAGGGGAGGTTTTTGCCTTGTGGAGGCCCTTCTTGAGCACCTCTTCCCCTCCCTAGCAGTCAGCTAAGGGATGGGGAAAACTGTGTGTGATCCCCCCCGTTTCTCCTTCTCCCTACAGCAAGGCCGTGCAAAACAAAGTGGAGGGGATCCTGGTAAGTGTTTTGGGGGAGGGAGTGGTAGAGAGGTGGGGTTGGGAGTGAGGATGGTGAGTGTGATACAGGCAAAATGAAAGGTCCATGTGGGAGAGGCAGTGCGGGCTGGCCTGTCAGAAGATAATTGGTTTTGACCTTGTACATCTCACTTCCTCTCTCTGTGACCTCTTGTGTAGACCAGTACAGGTAAATCAGAGGTGATCCCCTCTCCTCCCTCTTCCACACGGTAGCCCGTAGGGGCCCTCAGAGCATAGTGAACATCCAGCCTCAGATCATTTCTAAGGTCCTTGTTTCAGCCTGACAGTCCCTAAGTTGACTAGACTGGATGGTAAGAATCAGGGGGTCCTACCTTGGGTTCTTCTTGGCCTTACAATTTCTCCTGCCTGTGTCTCCTGCCGCCTCAGCAAGATGTACAGAAATTGTCAGACAACGACAAGCTGTATCTCTACCTTCAGCTCCCCTCAGGACCCAGCACCGGAGACAAAAGGTGGGTTTGGTACTAGAGTTCTAGGTGTCAGGGGTTCTGATTCTTGGAGAAAGGCTCACAGGGAAGGGGCCGGGTGAATAGGAAGACTCATAACTGCTGTCTTTGATCAAGAACCAAGGTCCCTGCTCCAGTTTGGTTTACTGGGGACAGGTGGATTCTGGGTGAACTCATTTGGTCCAGCACCTACCGAAGTGGTGGTTTGGATAGAACCAGGACAATGTTCGGTCTTGGTAACCCTTGTCCCTTTGACTTCTCTCTGCAGCTCAGAGCCCAGTACACTCAGCAATGAGGAGTACATGTATGCCTATAGGTGGATCCGTAACCACCTAGAAGAGCACGCTGATACCTGCCTGCCAAAGCAAAGCGTTTATGATGCCTATCGGTGGGTGGGCGGCTGGGTGGGCATGGGATTACCCCTCACCCCTGGGGAGCTCCCTGCCTCGATGAAGCCTCATTTCCTAAAGGGCTTCCCAGACTTGATCCCTAGGTCTGGACCCAGGGGATCTGGACCCAGCCCTGGCCGCCTTGTCTGAGTATCTCTCCATCCTGTCTCATTCATTCAGGAAGTACTGTGAGAGCCTCGCCTGTTGCCGTCCGCTCAGCACAGCCAACTTTGGCAAAATCATCAGGGAGATTTTCCCTGACATCAAGGCCCGCAGGCTTGGTGGCCGGGGCCAGTCCAAGTATCCTTGGCTGGAGAGGTTGGGGATAGGGAGCTAGGGAGAAGAACTTGGGAGTAGAAACAGTGTAACCTTTCTAAGTCTTGGAGATCCCTGTGGACTGGCTGCTCCTTAACTCACACCAGATACTGCTATAGTGGCATTCGAAGAAAGACCTTGGTGTCTATGCCCCCCCTGCCTGGACTTGACCTGAAGGGTTCTGAGAGTGTAAGTAACAGATCACACTTGGATTCCACCCTGCTCTCCCACGGGTCTTTGGGATATGTTTTGAGGGCTAACAGAGCTTGGGTCATTATAGATGTAGCTGCTGGGTATCTAGGCTGTGCCCGTTTGCCTACCCTATGCTGAGGCAGAGAACGCAGAGAACTTGTGGGTGTCTTGAATGGGGTGGGTAGAGTCACTCCCATCCCATGTCTGGTCTGGTGTCAGCTATGGCCAATATTGGTGTCTGAGAGAGGGCAGAGGTCCTTTAGTTGGGAGTGTGATGGGGCATGTCCTTCACAACTGCAGCCAGAAATGGGCCCAGAAGTAACCCCAGCACCTCGGGATGAACTGGTAGAGGCAGCCTGCGCCCTGACCTGTGACTGGGCGGAGCGAATCCTGAAAAGGTCCTTCAGTTCCATCGTGGAGGTCGCCCGCTTCCTACTACAGCAGCATCTTATCTCCGCCCGATCGGCTCACGCTCACGTGCTCAAGGCCGTGGGGCTTGCTGGTGGGTGCACCCTCCCTTATGTTCCGAGAAACTGTCCACCGCTTTCAGCTTGAAAGGCCTTCCCACATACCAGATAGAGACGCCTCGATTTGCCTTCTGTTCCTGTAGACCCTTCCCGGACATGCCCCAGGCCTCCTCCTTCCCGTCTCCATTAGTCTGCCAGTCAGTGAGAGTCGCCTCCCTCTCTCTCCATGCCTCAGTTGCTGCCATTCTCAATTTATTACCTTTCCTGGTACCTCTGCAGAAGAGGACGAACATGCTCCTCGGGAACGGTCATCTAAGTCCAAGAATGGTGTGGAGAACCTGGAGGCCGGAGCCCAGAAGAAGCCTGAGAAGCCAACCCAGGTCAGGAGGCCGATGCCCTGGACTTCACCGCCCTGGGCTAGGGGGCTTGCTATACCCTGCCCCTGGTGTGTCCCGTATTTTTTTTTAAACTTCCTGCCGTGTGCCTGTGTTCCCTTCAGTCCCCAGTTTTCGTCCCTTACTGTGCTCCTCTCTTTACTTTGTAGCCTCCCAAGGAGCTAGAACCCCGGGCTGGGGCTGGCGCCTCAGTGCGTGGAGAGAGGAAGAAGAACGTAGTAGAGACCCCAGCCCCGGCAGCCAGTAACCCACAGGTTAACGCCCTGGTGGCTCGGCTACCGCTGCTCCTCCCCCGGACCCCTCGCTCACACCTTCAGCCAATCCGAGTCTCTCCGCCTATCCTGGCCCCCAGGCTTCCTTCAGGCCCCCTGAAGGTGGCTACGCTGCCTCTGCCCAGTAGAGGTGGGGGGCCTCCAGCAGCTGTGCCCATCATTAACATGATCTTACCAACTGTTCCTGCTTTGCCTGGGCCTGGGCGAGCACCACCTGTGGGTCTCACTCAGCCCCAGTGCACAGACAACAAGGAGGTAGGCATAGGGGGTGACCCGGGACCCCAGGACAAGGGTGTCAAGAGGACGGCTGAAGTAGCTGTGAGCGAGGCCAGTGGGCAGGACCCGCCAGCTAAAGCAGCAAAGCAGGATATAGAGGATACGGGAGCCGATGCCAAAAGAAAACGGGGGCGCCCTCGGAAAAAATCCGGTGGAAGCAAGGAAAGGAATTCTACCCCTGAGAAGTCAGCAGCTGCCCTGGACTCCGCCCAGCCCTCCAGGTTAACACTGGAGACTTGGGGCTCTGGAAGGGAAAGCAACTCAGCTGGAGGGTCAGAGAGGCCAGGGCTAATGGGAGAGGCTAGGAAGGGGACAGTGCTTGCCCAGGGTCGGGAAGATGGTGCTATTTCCAAAGGAGTAAGGGGCTCCAGTTCCCGGCATACCAAAGAAGCGGAAGATAAGATTCTTCTTGTCGCTCCTAAAGTGAGCGTCATCAAGGGCAGTAGAAGCCAGAAGGAGGCTCTTCGGTTGGTGAAGGGAGAGGAAGAGACTGCAGCCCAGGGTAATAAAGACTTAAAGGGGCACGTGCTTCAAAGCTGCTTACCCCATGAGTGTAAAGACCCCAAAGCAACACCGCCGTGATAGGTGGGGAAGAGTGTTTCTATACCTACGTCAGCTCTGCCTGCCCAGCAGAGCCTTTGTTGCACTTGCTTCTCATTTGCCTCATCTTCCCTTGAGGGAGTCCGTTCTCTGGTCTAGACAGCTGAGTCACCTAGTCTTACCTGCTGCCTAGTGCACCTGCCTCTGACCCAGCTTAATCCTCTTGCCTTTAACATCACCAGTAAATTTTAGTGACCTTACCTGGATCCCTGTGCTGTCCTGTGGGAAGGTAGGGACAGGGTCTGTGTGATATTTTGGCTTTAAATCATAGAAAACCTAACTCAAACTGGCTTAAAAATAAAAAGGATTTATTGGCTCAAGTAATGGTGAAGTGCAGAGGTGGGGCTAGCTTCAGGTGAAGCTTGATCCAGTGGTTCAGTATGTCACTAAATACCTGATTTATTCTCTCTGCTCCACCTTCCATAGGATCATCTTAAGGCTGGGCCACCTCATGGCTGCCAACACTCCTAGAATTACATGTTTCTTCATTTATGTCCAACCAGAAACAGTGGGCATCTTTGTGCTAGAAATCCTAGCAAAAGCCCTAAGATTGACTCTGATCAGGCCAGCCTGGGTCACATGTCCATCCCTAACTAATCACTGTGGCCTGAGGATGGAATATGCTGATTTGCTTACTCTACATCATGGACTACACCTTTCTTAAAAAGGACTGGCCTCTTCAGAATCATATAGATTCCCCAAATGGAAGGTGTGATGGGGGAGTTGCTAGCCGAGGAGGCTGGTACTATGAAGTTCATGCTATCAGCTAGCCCTGCTTCCTTTCTCATCAGTCTTGTTTCCCTTACTGCAGTTGCGACCTGCTTCCTCTTGTTCTAGTCTAGAAGGAACAAAAGGGAATTCATTCTTCTTTAGGGACTCTCTCCACTCTCCCCTTAAGATGACAATCCCTTTTTTCACCTACATTCTCAGAGGGGGCTGTTTCCTTTTCCTGTTTATGAGTTTTAGCGTTCCTGTTACTGTCATCCCCCACCCTACGGCCACTTTCACCAAGAAAAGTAGATTTACTGCCTGGGCATTTCATTAAGTTCGTTCTGTATCCACCAGGTGTCAGTCTCTGGGCGTACCTGTGTGGGGTTTAGGCCAGAATCTTGATGTATGGAAGGAAGTAGCTCAGCATTTCAAGGAGCTCCAATGGGGAAATAATACAGACCCTACAGGTTTGTCCTGGGAAAATGCAGTAAACCAATGTTTATTGAGGATCTACTTTGTCTTTTGCATAGAGTAGCTTCTGTCAGGGAATCTTGGTTTTACCAAGAAATAGATTTTCTTTCAGGGAGATTCATTTGTTCACTTATTTCCACTTCAGTGGATTTCTAAAAAATATGGAATATTTGATATCTATAAAGAACATATGTAACATAAATTATGAAGCATAATTATAAAATGAATACTTACAACCCATCACCCAGCTTACACATTAAAACATTAAAAATACCATTGAATTGTGTTCCTCCCCTGTCCTGTCCCCCTGCCTCTTCTGTAGAGGTAACTACTATCCTTCATTTTGTGTGTATTAATTACTTGATACATATATATTTAGCCATATATATATATAGTAAATAATGTATTGTTTATTTTTGCTTTACAAAAATGTCACATTATTTCTAAAGTTCATCCATGTTGTTGTAAATAGCTCTGATTTGTTCATTGTCATTTGTATAATATTCCACCAGGTACATAAACCACAAGCTGTTTATCTGTTTGCTTACCCAGCTGATACGTGGGTTGTTTCCAGTTTTTTGCTATTACAAACAATGCTGCTATGAACATTCTTGAACGTGAGTGCCTTTGTTCTTAGTAATATTTCTAAAAAGGTTTTTAAGATGGTTCTTTTGGTCTGTATGCTCTCTGAATTGGGGACTATTCCCTCTTACTCTCTGGAAGAGTTTATATCAGATTGAAATGAAGTGTTCCTTGAAAGTTTGGTAAAAGTCACCTGTAAAGCCGTCTGAGCTTGGCATTTCTTTGTGGAAAAAAAATTATAACTATTCATTCAGTGTATCTCTGACAGGCTATTGGTGTTTTCTTCTGGTCAGTTTAGGTAAAATATTTTTCTAACATACTGTGCATTTCATGTCTTTTTTTGGCATGCAGTATTCTATTTTTCACCTGTTTTCTGGGAAGTCATGTCCTTTTTCATTTCTACTGTCTGTGTCTTCTCCCTGTCTCTCTTTTCCCTTGGTGAATTGCACCGACATGTGTTTGTCTGTCTCGGATGCTACTTTGGACTTTGCTGATCTGCTTCCTTGTGTGTTTCCCATTTCATTAATTATTGATCTTACCTATAGTATCTCCTGCTTTCTTTAGGTTTAATTTTCTAACATCTTAATTTTGACACTTAGCTAATTTTCTGTCTTCTTCGCTGTTGTTAAGTTTCAAGAACCTGTTTCTCTACACCCCGCAAGTTCTTCTATGTTATACAGGATTGTCATCATTAGTTATAAGAATATTTAAATTTCTTCTATGACTTCTTTTGATTCATGACTTATTTAGAAAAGTTTTATAAATTTCCAGATGTCTGGAGAGTTAAAAAGTGATCATTTTTTTGATATTGATTTCAACTTAATCACGTGCTCAGAGAATGTGGTCTCTATGATACCAATTCTTTGAAATTGTTGGGATTATTTTATATTCTGTAACTGATCATGAATGTCCATCTCTTTTGTTGCTTTCTGCTGACACCTGCTGACAGTAATTTGTTTCCTTGTATGTTTTGTATTTGGGGGTTATGGTCTCAAATTGTGTTAAAACTTAATCTTTGGGAATTCTGAGGGTCTAAATTGGGGGTACTTTCCTCCAGAGAGGATTTGCATTTGCTTCTGCCATGAGCTGGGGGATGCTTCTGACCTGGGACCATGTTAGCCCCTTCAAGAGCCCAGTTCAATTCAGGAGGCCTAGATTTTCTCTCCTTCCTTGGTTAGACCCAAGGCTTAAACTCTGCTCATAGCGCTGATACTAGCATTTGACTCCGGTGCAAACCTGCTTTTTCTACTGCATGTTAAACTCATGTTTCATTGAGGTTTCAGCTGAATGTTTTGTTTTTCCTTTAGGGATTCCCCATACTTTCTAATGAACCCAGCGGTATGCTAAAAATTATATTTGCGGTAACTGATTCAGGATCTAGTTGTATTTTAATGGGACCTTTCTCTTACCCACGCTGCCAGAAGTGGGAAGGAGTCCGTCACTGTGGTTTCGACATTTCCCCTCCTTTTTTAAGTGCTGAGCACTGTGTTAGAAGCTGGACACGAAAAGTTGGTCAGACTTAGACGGTCTTCAAACATGTGAGTTGGGAAGACAGACAAGTAAATAATGATCTTAGCACAGTGTAAATTCTGTTCAAAACAAGCACAGCATGCTGTGGGAGCCAGAGGAGTCACGCGCAGGTCAGGCAGGGATCAGGGACTGCTTCCCAGTACAGGTGAGTAGGAGTTAGCTGGACAAGTCTACCTCATAAAGTAAGGGAAGAACACCACAAAAGAGCTGAGTTACGCTCCTCACTCCACTGCGTAAGAGCTATAAGCAGAGAGAGCAGTTTGGGCTGAGTAACTTGGGATGGCTTCATGGAAAAGGTAAGCTTGAGTTTAACGTCAGCAGGGCTAGGATAGGTGAAAAAGGGGGCATTCCAGGAAAAGCAGAGGGTAAGGGTGTGGGCTGTGAATAAAGGCATGGCAGTGCAATACAGTACAGAGACCTGTCAGGCATAACAGGTGTGTATGAAGAATAGTGACAGACAGACCAGAAGAAGAAAACAGCACACAGCCGTTAGAGGTATTTGTTGAATGAATGGATGGTATGAGGTTTCCTCTGAGCATGGAGAACTGGAGTCAAAGGATCCAGCCAGGCAGCTGTTGCCGTTATCCACGTGGGAGGAGCTGTGGGATTGGACCAGGCTGCTGACAGACAGGTGATAAGTATATGGATGAATAAAGCACTAGTTGAGAGAGAAGCATCCGAGGAAACAGTGTCCTCACTACGGCTGGGATTGGGGATATGTCCATCCACTTCGGGACACCAGGACGCTGGATGATTGCAAGATTTGCATGAGTGTTGTGGGGTTTTAAAGTAGCCTCTTCCACCATACTTTTAAAATCGGCCGTGAAAACAAAACTATTCTCCTGCATTTCAAGGAAGCTTCAGTTTATTCGGTGAAGGATTAAACTAAAACTTGGAGAACTACCTACTGCTTCCTTGCTACCGTTCCTCATTCTCCCCCTTTTCGACAATTCCCTGTCCCCTACACCATTGCCTCCTCCCAGTGTCGTCTTTTCCTGTTCTGGCTCTATCACAAATATTAAAGATATAATCTGCTAAAATTTGAAATAATCTTTTACTACTAATTAAACCAAGACCAACTCTGCATCTCTAGTCTGTGGTCCCAAATAAATGATCTATTGTTTATTTTTGTGGTTAATAATCAGCTTTCTTTAGAAATCAAAGCAAATGTCACATTCACATACCCACTAAATGGGGAAATTTCTGTCATTATTTGTCTAAGTGTTTTGCCTCATGGTTCCCCAGTAGGCCTACTCCTTCATCTAAGATCATCTCGCCGGTTCTATCCAGTGGAATAAAGCTAAGCATAAATATATATAATGCAGTATTTCTTTAAAAGGTTCTTGGGGAGGCAATTATTTCCTGGGAAGAACATGAGTTAGGCTCAGCTCTTTGCTTTACCACTTACCGTATGATTTTGAACATTTTATTTAGCCCAGTTTTCTCAAACTGTGGACTGCAACCCATAAGTGGGTTGTGAAATCCATTTAACAGGTTGCAAACAGCACTTAAAACAAATGAAATAGAAAATACTGGGTTCACTGCATGTAGTAAGGGTAAGTATTGTTTCCTGAAACTTTTATTTCAGTTAAGACCTGTTCTTCAGTGGTCATGATATAAAACATTTCTTATCATGGGTTAAAGTAAAACAATCTTGAAAAAAAATGACAACCATTCTGATGCTTTGTTTCCATAAAAACGGATAAAATCTATTCCACAGGATTGTAGGAAAGAATAAATGAGGTAGTATTTGTACTCAGACACAGGAAGGGATCAAGCAATAGCTGCTTGTTTTGCTTTTCCTTGAAAAAAAGCCCCTAATGTCTATGATTCAGGGAAAAAATTTACTAATTTCTTTAACCTGTAGTATGACATGGATCCTGTGTTTGTTTTTTTATCAACTTTTGAATAATAAGCCAATGTGTTTCCCCCATATGATGCAATTTAAATAAGACAAATGACATTATCCTGCTCTGCTGGTACTTTCCTGCCCCACCCTCACTCTGATGTCCCACACATATACATACCCACCAAAGCAAGAGGCTTCACGTGCACCCAAGCCAGTATGGGTTCCCACAGGGTCATGTCATCCGTGCCAAACCACCTACACACCTGCAGTGGCACCCTGGGGCCTAACAGGTGAGTGAGATTTTTTCTGTCAAAAGCCAACTTTAAAAAAAAAAAAAAAAAAGGTTCGATGGGGTGAGTAGTTCTAGTATCAGATGCTGTGCTTTGACATTTAATACAGAAAACAAAAAGAACAGCCTTCAGTTTTAAATTTTGACAATTAAGGACTGAGGAGAAAGGAAGAAAGGCAAATGGGGAGGAAAAAAAATTCTGTCAATATTTTAAATTTATTAATTCATATGTGAAAAATAACTATTTTCCCACCCCCACACCCCCCCCAAAAAAATCAAGTGAGATGACTGGCATTGTTTTACATTTTGGGAAATTTATTTAATGCCTAAAGAACAGCTGGATTCTCATATCCGCTTCTGCATTCAATCTGTCGCTATATCGACAAGTATATATTAATTTTCTTCCCAGTGGTAGAAACGGGATAGAGCTGGGATACAAAGATGAATCCTTTCCTGCCTGAGGAGCTCAGACTAGAGCGGACGGAAACTGATGGAAACAGGGTGATGGAAAACTTCCAGAAAAAGGCAGAAAGACAAAGAGATGGCCAAGAAACATCCGGAGACGGAGCCTTAGAAATACAGACAAGTTGAAACAAACTCTTCTCAACACTGTTCTTTGTGTGGGGTGGGGGGGCATGGGGGAGTCTCACTTGGTCAATAAAGGACTTAAAACTGCCTGAACTTATAAAAAGCTCCTTCCTCTGTCGGAACAGAGATGTTCCTGAAGTCTTGTTTTTGTCATTGGAAAATAAAAACCTTCCTACTATAAAAAGCAGCTGCCCATCTCTTTGTGCAATGTTTCCAAAGGTCGGCCCTTTAGAACCCTACCCCTGGAGGTGCTGTCGAATTTTAAACCGTAGGTTAAAGCAGGCTCATCACCTCTTGACATGTGCCTGACAACTGGCTGGAAGCTGGCCAAGGGCTGCGTTTTGACAGGTGGACTGGCCATTCCCCCCCACTCCAGACAGTGGTGACAAATTTAAACTATCCTTGGTACTCGATGCCTCTTACTCTGCTCGTCTTCCATGACTGGACTCCTACTTCAGCTAGCTTTCAGCACATTTCCAGTTCTATTCTTCACACAATTTTTTAGCCTGACAATCCTCTCGTTTTTGTTTGGCTGGATCATATCCGACATCTAAGACGTAGCTCACAGTATTTCTGAGAAGCCTTCCATTCATTCTTTCATTCGCTCGACACTGAGTGGCTAGGCCCTCTGTATTAACTGAACTCTTCTATGCTCCTTCAGCAATGAGGTACTTCATTTGTTCTACTTTTGTATATGTGACATGTTTTTCATATGTATTTTCAAGCTGTTATTTTTTATTCTGCCTTCCAATTAAACACTGAAGCGGTGACCCTCTTTTCTTTTTTCTGTTCATCTGAAAAAAAAAAGACCCGTTGCCATCGAGTGACTCCAACTCATAGCGATCCTATAGGACAGAGTAGAACTGCCCGACAGGATCTCCAAGGAGCAGCTGGTGGATCTGAACTGCAAACCTTTCGGTTAGCAGCCCAGCTGCGCCACCAGGGCTCCTTCGTCACCCTTCTGTCCCAGTAATAGTAATACAGTAGTAATATGCAGTCTCTTGATCACCACAATACCCTATAAGGTGTAAATATTACTGCAGCCTCTTTGCAGTCTTGGAAACTGAGGTTCAAAGAGGTTAAATGAGTCATCCCAAATCAATCAGCCTGTAAATCCCAGGGAAGCATCCAAGATCTGGGCTCAAATAACTAGTCTCAATGCAGAACATAAAGTAAGGTCCTTCGAAGAGTTGGGACAGAGGCTCTGAACCGGAAAGCTTTCAATCAGCGATGCTAACCGAGATTTATAGGGCGTGTTTTTGTTTATTTGGTCTTATTTTAACAGGAGCCCTGGAGGCGCAGTGGTTAAGAGCTCGGCTGCTAACGGAATGGTCCGCAGTTCGAACCCACCAGCCGCTCTGCGGGGGAAAGATGCAGCAGTCGGCTTCCATAAAGATTTACAGCCTTGGAAACCCTATGGGACGGTTCTCCTCTGTCTTACAGCGTCGCTGTGAGTCAGAATCCACTCGACGGCAAGGGGTTTGGTTTTTGGTTTGTTTCGTTTTGGAGGAGAGGTTGTGCCCTCCAAGTCTTCGTCATTTCACTCACCTCTCCCGACCTGGCCCTGGCCAGCCCCTCCCTGGAGGGCTCGGCGTCCGAGGCCGGAGGACCTCGGAGGCTGAACCGCGGCGTCCAGCCCGGCCGCTAACCGCGGAAAGACTGGCGTGGTTGGACCGCGCCATTCCCGAAGCGATAAGGGGCGTGATCTTGGCGCCGTCCTTAAGGGCGAGTAGGAAAAGGGTACGGAGGGGGACTGTCCTCCCCGCCGGTCCTCCCTTCTTCTCCCCTCCCTAGGTCCATTCCTGATTTGCTGAGAGTCGGTGTAGGACAGGGGAGGGGGAATGCTACAGTTTGCAATTTCGGTCACTCGGTGGCCAACGAAAACGAGCTCATTTACATATAATTTGGAAGTTCATGTACCTATAGAAGTACGCGGTATGCCTGTACTTCTCTAACAGCGCACGCACTCGCACACGCCCTCCCCGCCTCTGTCTGCGCACGGCCGGGAGCGCCGGCCCCTTGTCCTGCAAAGAGGCCTCCCTCTCGGCTTCCTTAGTCTCGGAAACGCCGTCCCTGAGGTCAGCCTCCCGAAGATTGGCCCCGCCTCCCAACCCTAGGCTCCTCCCCTCGCCCTCCTCCCTCTTCAGCTTCCAACTCTCTCGTCCCCGCCCCCTTTTACATTTCTGAACAGGCATGCTCCGGGCAGCTCACCCGCCTCATAGGTTACTATGGGATCGGTAGGGTCCTGACGTCGGGGCAGCGGGGGAAGCCGACCTCGAGAAGAAGGGCTTGGACTCCGGAGAGGAATCTCACCTCAATACCTGCTGGGGATTTTTTTTTCTCTTGGTTGTACGGAGGGAGGAAGAGCAGGCTGAGCGGCCCGGTCGAACTTGAGGCAGCGCGAAGGCCCCTTCAGGCAGTGCCGAGGGCAGCCCCGCAGCCAGGGCCTGGTGCAGCCGCCGCGGCTGCTGTCAGGGAAGCGGAGGCGGCCAATGGAGCCCGGGCGCGGCCGCTGCTGCTGAGGCGGCGGTGCCGGCAGCCCGACCCCGACCGCCCGCACCCCCTCCGCGGGAGTCCCCCGGAGGTAAGCGACTCCACCCCCGTGAGTTACCCTTGCCCTCTTGGGGGGGGGTCCTCTCACCCTGTCCCGCACAGCCTCCCGACCCCCACCCCCCAGCCTGGATTCGACTACAAAACTGCCCTCCCGGTGTCAGCTGCACCCCGGGTTCCTTCTCCCCTCTTTGCTCTTAGGCCTGGGACCCTCCTCTGCTTTTTGGCTTCCTCTTCTATTTAACTCCTCCCCTTGCCCCGGGGATTCCCCCCTCCCTGACTTCTCTCCCCGTTGCCTCCGTCTCAGATTATTTTCTCCGAAGTCTTGAACCCCTCCATGTCAGGATGCCTTCTGTATGTGCATCCTTGCTTGTCTTTCCTCGTCGCCTGTGCTCCGGCCCCAAACCTTTCGCATAGACCTCTCCGTTATCCCTTTTCCTGCTTCGCGCGTTTGCTCCGAGGTCTCTGCCGCCCCAGCACTGGGTTCCCATGTCCCTCAGCTGAAGATGTGGCCCTTTCTTCTTCTGCTTCATCTGATTCTGTCACTTCACTGCCAGCCACCCACCCAGCAACTCCTGGTTTCCAAGAGTTGCCGAGCCTCCTCTCCGTAAGGGCTTTAAGGCCCTCATCATCATTTCCAAAGTACTGTTTGCGTTCTGCTTTGACCATAATCCTCACGCTTCTTCTTTGGAATGCTGTCTGATCCCTGTGACTTTATTTAGCTTCTCTTTCCCCCTTCTCAATCCCCCCAATCTCTGGAGGTTTGTTTCTGCGGGAAGTAAAAGATCTGACAGTGCCCCTGCCCATTCAGGATTTCCAACTTTTGATGCCTTCTCCCGAGAGTTTCAAGGATTTTGCCTGATCCTTGTGACATTTGGTTCTGTTTTCCCTTTGGTCTCTCTGTGTTCTCTTTCACACTCTTTATCTCCACAAACCACTTATTTCAGGATCAGCTAAACCTTGAACTAAGAAGAAAATGTGTGGGGAAGAGGGGGAGCCTTAGCTGTCTCAGGCTTTTCTGGACAGAAGGGTGTTTCTGAAGGATGGAGCAAATTGTGAAGAAGTCTCTGTCAGATTACACTTTGTTGACTACTGAGGAGCAACCCCTGGCAGGGATGAACAGGCCTGGAAACTGAATGAGGTCGTGAGAAATTTTGTTGTGGATTATTTAATTGTAGGTTTGTTTTAAAGGGATCACAGAATAGAATGTCTTCCCACCCCTGTCCAGAGCCAAGAGGAATCAGTTTATGTGCCTGTGGCTTTAGTAGAATAGTTTTGGTTGATTCCGTGAGAGCACAGGCCTGGGGTGGGATTGGGGGGTGGAAACTGGGAAGAGGAATGTGAGATAATGGAAAGAGCTTGTACATTTGGAATTAGGACTCCTGGGTTCAGCGTGTGATTTCTTCACTTGACCTCTACAGTGACCTTTGGGGAAAATGGCCCACTCGATAGGCTTCAGTGCAGTAACAGGCTAACAGCTGAATGTGGGTTGGGAGAGAAATTAAATTTGGTTTATTTGTTTACAAAACATCCTAGGTTCATCAGACAAAAGGTATTTATTAGGAGCAGTTTAGTCATCCTGAGAATTTTCCTTTTTCTTGGTTTCTGTTGGCTCTTTCTAGTCTAAGCCACAAGAGTAAGTCAGTTTGAAAGACAAGCTCCAGGCCTGCTTCTTTCATCTACCTTTTTTTCCTACTACATTAAGTTGCTGGCCTCCTGAGCTGTCAGCTTAATCCACCAGTGCAGATTCTCTAGGTAGAAAGTATGTTTGTGGGAAAGCCCTTGGAGGATGCTGGCTGGAAAGGAGAACATGGAGTGATCTGGGACTTTGGAAACCACTTGCTGCCTTGTGTGTATGCCACGTCTCTGTCCTGGCCTGTAAGAGGGAAGAGGGCCTGTGACATCTATTCGTGTTTCGACTCCAGGCCTGTTCTGAAGTATGAAGTAGTCATGCCACCTTGTCCTGCTTCTCCCTTGTCTTCCTCCTCCTTATTAGAGTGCAGGCTCCTCATCATACCCCTTTTTAGGAGCAGTTTGGAAAACACCCCCACCAGAAATCATCCTTCCCCTAGCTTCCCTGCTCCCTTCTCAGAGCTGGGTTCACACTGCATGGAGAGAACATGTTTGCTGAACACCATCCAAAGCGGTAAATTGAGGTTCTGTGATTTGGGAAAGAGGTTTGGGAGGACCCTTTCAATAATTGGCATGGGACAAGAGAGGGCCTAGTCACAGTGCAGTGGAGGCCTCATGGGGGAGGAACAGTTCAGGGAGAGGTGAACATGCAGGTTGCTTCCTTCCCCATCTCTGTTTCAGCAGGGGCTCCCAGAGCTGGCTGGGGCTGTCTGGCTGGAATCTGCTTATACCAGCTTCATGGCCCTGTGCAGAGAGCTCCCAGCCTGATTCAGTATTGATTTCACTGCCCTGAGACCACTGCCCTCCCTGCCCTTCTCCTGGCAGCTTGAGAATGCCCTCTCCCCTGATGCCACCACCCCTGTGGCCTCGGGTAAGCATTTACCTCATGTCTGGTGGGGCTTGAGCCTGCTTGACAGCTTGGCCCTGAGTCTACAAGGAAAAAGGAGTACTCCATCTCCACCTTGACACTGAGGTCAAAGAGAAGATGAGCTGAGGCCTCCTTAAAGAAAGGTTTGTGTTAGACTTCAAGACAGAGGAGGAACTTCTCAACAGAAGAACAAGTAGCCTAAGGTGATAGAGGGTTTCTTTTAAAAAGTAGCCTCTTTTAAAAAATTATTATTAAAGGAATACATGCAGTTGGTAACAAATCCAAGAGTTTATGATGAGAAGGAACAGTCTCTTTCCACTCATCCCTATTCCTGCTCCCTCAGAGTTAACTTCTTTTAATTACCTCAGTGTTTAGTTCTGAAGGTTATGCCATCGCTTTAAATAAACTGCTTATGCCTCTGTTTCTTGATGTATTAATTGTTACAAAAGAGGATTTAGCTTTCATTATTTTTGTTTCTTCTACTGGACACCTGTATAACTTTAAGTAATATATTTTAGCTTCACTTTCTTATCCATTGGAGCCCTGGTGGTGCAGTGGTTAAGAGCTTGGCTGCTAACCAAAAGTTGGCAGTTCAAATCCACCACCACTCCTTGGAAACCCTATGAGGCAGTTCTGCTCTGTTCTGTAGGGTTGCTGTGAGTTGGAGTCTACTCAGTGGCAACTGGTTTGGGTTTTGTGTTTTTTTTTTGTTTGTTTTTTTCTTTTCCATTAACTTAAAAAAAAAGTTTGTTTTGTTTTCTTTTCTGTTTGAACAGTCTCTTAACTACCCATTTTGTAAAATGAACGTATTAGCTCCCTTACACTTTTTCCACCTCACATGATCCATCTCAAAGGGATCTTTAAAAGGAAGAGGAAAATTGAACTCCCCTGCTTACCTGGAGGCAGAGCACTAGATCAGATGATATCTTAAAGGCCATTCTAGGCACATATAAAAACATCGAGATTTGTCTGAAGCGGTTCATATTTGTCTAAACCATGGAGAAAGATTTGAAGAAGGGAATGGTGATTAACTGGGCGAGGGGATTTGGGGCCCTTTACTATCCTGTCCTAGCAGAGGCCAGTCCAGTAAGTCCTTTAATGGAGGCCCGGAGAAGATTGTTTGCCTAGAATCTTTTGCGGCCTTGAGAAGTAGGGAGCCAGGTGAAGTGACAGCATCCCCTCCCTGCAGAGACCTTCTCCACAGACATGTACTTAAATGCTCAGTCACACAAAACACATGCTTATATCCCCTCTGTCCTCTGCAGCTGACCTGTAACAGTCCCCTGATGCTCAGAAAAGGATTCCCTGGATTGCCCAGACATGAACTGTGGAGTCCAGGCAGCTGTCAGCATTCCTTCCACCTCCTCCCTCCTTCCTAGGAGGCAGCTGCTAGGTGGGGGAGATGCTGCAGTTTCCCTTCCAGTCTGACTGGAAGGCCAGTTTAGGCTCCCAGTGCAGGGTGTGGAGCTTCTTTGGGTACAGTTGTCTCAACATCCTTGTTAGATGGTGAATGGAGGCTAATATTAGCCCCGAAGGCCACAGGAGTCGTTCGATATTAAGGCCTTGGATTTTCTTTTCTCAATTTTTCCTTATTCTTCTGACTTACAAGGGGAAGGGTAATAAATATTAGACCTCTTCCCTATTTCTTTGGCTTTCTACTCCATTCACTTTCTTTAGAATGGTTACCCATTAAAGTCATTTTTTCTTTGCCTTTGAAAATGAATGAATTGATGTCAAGGACCATATCTGAATTTAGGTTTTAGAGAAACCCTTTCTTATTTCTTACTGTCTAAATTGACAAAACCCTATTCTCTTCAATATACGCTTTCCCCCATGACTTGCTTCTGATGTAGGCAGTCCCTGAGTCCCAGAGAGGCCAAGAGGGAGGCCCAGCTACAGTTTGGTGGCTTCTAGAGGAGGAACTTGTAGAGAAAGAGTTTAGTTTTCCACACCTCTTGGCATGTCTGCTTCCCTGGAAAGTAAAGGCTGTAAAACGGGGGAGTCTGTTCTGTGGGAAGATCCTCTGAATACTGTGAAAGTGGGTTCCCGGCTGAACCCTGGGAGCTTTTCTTCTTTTGCCTTTGGGATGAAAGAGGTGATGATATTCTTAGCTCCCTTCCTGGTGCCAGTAATAATCCCAGTTGTGATCAGCTAGGGTGACCGTGTTCTGAATTTCCTAGTAAGGTCTGAGATTGTATGTGGGAAATTGTCTAGGTTTCACTTTCCTCGACAGTTTTGAAAAGAGGACTTTCAGGAGGTTTCGGTGACTTGGAAGTCTAAGAAATAGAGGAAGAGGGAAGGATATGTCAAGCATAGAGACTGAGAAAAAAGTCGGTTGTGTAGGACAGTTTTTCTGGTCTGCCATGTGAGTTTCTAAGCAGATCTGAAAGATAGTTGAGTCACAGTGACCGTGTGACCGTGTGGTGCAGAGGGCCCTGCAGAGGTGTGGCAGGGGATGATTAAAGCTTCATTCTTATTCCCATGCAGCCCAGGGATGCAGGTACAGACAGATCCACATGGGCAGCCATGCTGGTTCTGCTGCTCAGAGGGCGTTGGTTAATCTGGGGGAGAGGTTAGTGACAGAGTTGCCACCTTACTGATTCCAAGCTCAACCTGCATCAGGGTAATTAAATTCAGGAATGAACTTCTTGCTCGATAGAGATGGAAGAAGAGAAACTGAAGTATCCCCTTTTTAGTGATCTCTGAGAACAAAAGGGTTCCCTATCTGTCTTTCTGGCAAGTCTTAGGTGGTGACTGGTGAGAGGCAGGGAGCTGGACTATATGATGTTGGGCAGATCAAAGTAGCCTTGCCATGTAACGGTTTCAGAGATGTAAGAAGAGGCACTGGAAGGGTGGTGTTGTAAGGGGGTCTTCCAAGAAATGACAAGTGACTAGAGAATCGATAGCTCCAGACTCGTCCTTCCACCTCCTCAAGGTATAGCACCCAGAGTCACCAGGTCAAAAGGTGAGATGACTGATAGTTGAAAATGACTTTCAGTTCAGCTCCCCAGAGGCCCTTGAGTGTGCCTTAGACTCACTCTATTTGCATGTTTGTAAAGAGGTCTCTGAGACCATGGTCGGCTACAGCCAGGCTCCGGAGCTAAGGTCGATCTGATGTTAACAGTGTCCCTCTCCTAGTCCCTGTCTTAAACCTTCCTCCTGTTTCCTCACTGATTCTCCTGGCCTGGACTTGGCGAGGCTCTGAGGCAGTGTCCTCTCACTGCGTTTCCTCCCGGAGCTCCTCCAGAGAGGGATTCCCACTTACATGATCCTGGTTCCTCCCTGTCCCTTGGAAGTTCTAGACCCGTGAGTCCCAGCCTGGTTTCTTCTCGCCCTCCCCGAGCCCCTCCAGTTCTTCGAGTGTGTGTATGATGAGGAGCAAGTAGTGTTGGGGTAGGTGGGGGCTGGTGGAATGTTTCGGTAGATTCTCAAACAATGAGCGTAACTCTTAATCCACTCCCTTGTGAAACAATACTTATATGTATGTGCACATGCAGGCACACACACAGTATACTAACCTTTTAGGTGATTAGAATTCAGCTAGCATTTATTGAATCCTCCTATGTGGCACAGTGGCTAAAAGCTCGGCTGCTAACCCAAAAGGTCGGCAGTTGGAATCCACCAGGAAACCATATGGGGCAGTTCTGCTCTGTCCTGTAGGGTCACTATGAGTTGGAATCGACTCAGCGGCAACGGGTACTGTGTGCTCTGCCAGGCCCTTCACATGAAGTTGTTTATTCCACATGGCTGCAGTGAGAAGTAGGTATTTTGCAGCTGAGGACACGGAAACTGGAAAGATAAGTGGCTTACGTAAGTTCACACATCTCATGGTGCGGAGCTGGCCCCCCAGCCTGTCTGACTCAGTCCAGGGCCCTTTCCACTGGAGTAGAGGGTTATGATGTCATGAAGACAGATGAGCAGAGAAGTGCCACAACTTCAGCAGGGTTGGTGATGGGTGTTTTAGAGCAGTTTTTTCTAAATGAAGCCTGGCATGGTGTTTGCTGGCCCTTATTCCCTGGGAGCTTGACATCTGAAAGGGAAGGTAAGAACGTTATCTGTAACTCGGAAAAATGCATCAAGATTTCAATAGGAAATAAAGGTGAGATGGGCAGGGCCTGTGTGTAGGGTGTTATAGGAGTAAGGAAATAACAGCTTAGAGGGGAAGGGAAAAAGGTGATGGCAGGCGTTTAAAGGGAGACGTGGAAAGGGCAAGACTACAGAAAAGTATTTGAAGACTTAGGCACGAGGGAATAAGACCAGAATGTCTCCACAGTCTACCTGAAGAATTTGTAAATCTATGTAAGTGTAATATACATAAAGCAACATTTTGCAAATACAGGTTAAGAACAGAGGCTAAGCTGGATAGCTGAGTACAGAAGGAATGAAGAGTAATGCAGCGATGAGAAGTGGAGGTAGCCAGGGAGTGCTTCCTGGGAAGCGGTAACTTTTCACCTGATTTTAAGGAGTCCAGGAAGACCGAAGGAGAGGCGATGCCTGGGAGGGCTTCACAGAGGAGGAGGAGCCTGAGGATGGCCCCACTAACCAGTGTGTGTATGTGTCTCCCTTTCTTTTCCTTTTTCCCTCCTTCCTCCTGTAGCTTAGAAGCTCGAAGTCTGGCTGTGGCCATGGGAGACACAGTAGTGGAGCCCGCCCCTCTGAAGCCAACTTCTGAGCCCACTCCTAGCCCACCAGGGAATAATGGGGGCTCCTTGCTAAGTGTCATCACGGAGGGGGTCGGGGAACTCTCAGTGATTGACCCTGAGGTGGCCCAGAAGGCCTGCCAGGAGGTGCTGGAGAAAGTGAAGCTTTTGCACGGAGGTGTGGCCATCTGTAGCAGAGGCACCCCGCTGGAGTTGGTCAATGGGGATGGTGTGGACAGTAAGATCCGTTGCCTAGATGATCCATCTACCCAGATAAGGGAAGAGGAAGATGAGATGGGGACGACTGTGGCCTCGGGCACAGCCAAGGGATCAAGAAGGCGGCGGCAGAACAACTCGGCCAAACAGTCTTGGCTGCTGAGGCTGTTTGAGTCAAAACTGTTTGACATCTCCATGGCCATCTCGTACCTGTATAACTCTAAGGAGCCCGGAGTGCAGGCCTACATCGGCAACCGGCTCTTCTGCTTCCGCAATGAGGACGTGGACTTTTACCTGCCGCAGTTACTTAACATGTACATCCACATGGATGAGGACGTGGGTGATGCCATCAAGCCCTACATCGTCCACCGCTGCCGCCAGAGCATTAACTTTTCCCTCCAGTGCGCCCTGCTGCTCGGGGCGTACTCTTCAGACATGCACATCTCCACCCAGCGACACTCCCGCGGGACCAAGCTACGGAAGCTGATCCTCTCCGATGAGCTGAAGCCAGCTCACCGGAAGAGGGAGCTGCCCTCCCTGAGCCCAGCCCCCGACACAGGGCTGTCCCCTTCTAAAAGGACTCACCAGCGCTCCAAGTCAGATGCCACCGCCAGCATAAGTCTCAGCAGCAACCTGAAACGAACAGCCAGCAACCCAAAAGTGGAGAATGAGGATGAGGTAAAATCCTGGGGAGGGACCAAGGGACAAGGTGGCAGAGGGCTGCATGGAGACAGGATGGCTGACATGGGGTTGCTGTGTCCTTTTCTCTCCTTCCCTCTGTTTCATTTCACCGTGATAAAAGCAGGGAAAGTTACGATGGAAAAAGACCTTAGAGTACAGAGGAAGAACTCGGAGGCCCAGAGAGATAGAGTGACTTGCCTCAGGTCACATAGCTAGTTAACGGCAAGCCTGAGCCTCCAGACTGCTCGTTCCATTAACTGCTGGCTTCCTAAGAACTGGGGCAGAGACCCCCTCTGCCCTAACCTGAGACCGCTCAGAGCAGCAGCTGTGGTGGAGGAAAAGGGACTGTGGTCTGTGTGTGTGAATTGTGTGTGTGCTGGACTGGGGGGATGTTAAATGGGACATCGGCTTCAGTCTCCTGGCTGCTTCTCCTCATAACCCCTTTCCCCCACGCCCTGAAGACCCTGCGTTTTGTTGACAGTAGGGGAGAGTTCATTCCCTGTCACTGAGGTTATCTGCAGAATGCCCTCCTGCCTGTCTTTCCTTGGGGAAGGGGTGTCTTGCTGGTATCTTTCCCATATCATCTGGAAGAAGCCAAAAGGGAAGGGAGAAGCAGTCTTGTTAGAGAGGAAGTCGTGCCTGGTCAAGGACCTGGAGGCTGGGAAGAAGAGGAAGCTGCAGCAGCCGTTGGGGGGTGTCCAGCTGAGAGTGCAGAGCAGGGAGGAGATGAGCACGTCAGTAGCTGGCATCCACCCTCGGCTTCACATCTGGACAGATAGGAGAAGTTGCCCAGGGGACAACCAAGTGTTAGTGACCTGGTGTGCTAGGCAGACAGTGGTGGCCCAGTCCTCCCCTCTGACTCACCACTGGCAGGCTCTCATCCTGACTGCCGGCCTAGGAAGGAGGGGAGAAATCTCACATAGCCATGGCCCTGGCATCTGCCTCTGTGGGCACATACCCCACCCACAGTCCTGCTACAATGGGGCTCCTTTCAACTAGGGGGAGGTCAGAGTGACTGGGGAAGGGAAACTGCAGAGCCTGCTCTTTCTGGCGACTCGGTATTTTATCAGGATAATTTGGTCCAGTAGTTGGCCTAGAGTGAGAATAGCAGCAGAGCTAACATTTATTGAAGGTGCTTATTGTATGCTAGATGTTGTGCTGGTTACTTTACATTTATTCTTCACAGTAACCCTGTGAGATGGGTGTTATTTTACCAGTGAGAGCCTTAGAGAGGTAGACGACTTGCCTACGGTCTCTCAACTGCCGTTCAGAGTGGCCACCTTGTTGGGTTCTCCACATCCACGTCCCCGGGCCCCCTTGCTCGGTTTTCCTGGGCCCTGGCTGTAAGAGGCCATTAGTGAGAATTCCCCTAGGGCCTTGGCCACGTCGGCTTCCGCATCCGTGCATAGGCAGACCCAAGCTGTTCTCAGAACCAGAAGGGACCCTTTTCATTTCTGGTTGAGCTTGGCAGTGGAACCCAAGGTCGTGAAGGGAGGTGGTTTCTGAACAGAGGGGATGGCACTGATGTCATGAAGGCTTTGGGAGCTGCCACCTCTTGGGCCCAAGCCGCTAGCAGTGGGAGTACGAGCAGCTGGGCGCCCCTTGTCAGGCTGGCTTTTCTCCGTATCCATTCTGTGGTTCTCATCTCGGCCCGAAAAGCTGAGCCGTCAGGGCTTTTCTTACTCCGTGATGGTCCTTGGACCCTCTTTCTTGCGTCTAAGTCTTGCTCCAGAATGAGACTGTGGAGGGCACGGAGAAGCAGGTATTCTGTGAGTGCTTAGATCCCCTAAGATGGGTTCCCCGGCTGCTGGTTTTTCCAGCCTGACTCTTCGTCTCGGCTCTCTGAATCCAGGAAGGGAGGGCGATACCGTCCCCAGGCACTTAGGTTATCTGATGCTGGCAGAATGAGACACCTGAATCCGCTCTGGCGCCTCAGGAAATGGGATCAAGTCAGGGAGAGAAGAAACAGGAATCTAAACATTTCTTCAGCACAGGAGCATTTTGAGGATACATCTGTCAGGGCCCCCACAGTCCCCAAAATACCAGGAGGATTGGTTTTCCTTGTGCTCCTCCTCCTCCCCTAGCGTACGGCCTTCCTTCATTCAGCGGGTAGTTACTGAGCCTGTACGTGTGCAGAGCCCTGCCCCAGAGGTAGTGAGGCAGGGAAAGGTCAATGAAGCACTTCCCTGCCCTCCGGGAACTTACAAGGGAATATGGAAGCCCTGTTGTCCAGGGAACTGTTTTCTATGTGACACTCTTGAAAAGCTGTTTTCTGCCCACAAGCAGGACACTTACAGCTTACGAAAACAAAGCACACAATTTTCCAAGGCCCGAACAGAGACACTAGAAGGAGAATATCTAGGTAGGCCTGACACTGCTTTCCTCTTGGGTTCCCAGTTTAATTGTATGCTCCTACCGCGAGAAGAGGAGGCCCGGGAGGGTGAAGAGAGACTTCAGGGAAGTGGCCCGGGAGTGTGTGTACAGCTGTCTTCCTGCCTGGAGCCTCCGTGCTCAGCTCCTCTCTTCCCACATCTCACAGAAGGTTCCATCTTCTTTCAGGAGGAATTCTTTACATGCTCCCGACAGGGGCTCTAGCATTGATTATTGCATCTCCCACCAGTTTGCCTTCGAAGCAGTTTTCTGTCAGCCCAGCCAGGCACTCAGCTCAGGCAGTTTTCCTCCCACTTGTAACCGAATGCTCAATATTCTGGCATGGGGTGGAGCGCAGAGAAGGATCTCGGTACCACCCCACTCCACGTAATGACTCTTAGTAGATGAGCTTTGTCTTTTCAGGACTGCAACCTTTGTACCGAGAAGTCTGCTGCTCAGGTCACACTGAAAGCCTCAGTGGGCCTTCTAGCCCCGGATGATGTGATGTCAGCCTCTTGGACTCAGCTCTGCCCTCTGGAGCTGACTCAGTCTCAGTGGCTGGAGCCCAGGAGTAGGAGGAGAGGGGCAGGTCATGATAAACCTGCCTTCCCTCCAGGCTGTGAGTGAGTCAGACAGTGGACCTGTCTGGGAGAATCAGCCACAGTGTTGCTCATGGAGCCCCTGTCCTGCCTGCTGTTCTTTGCCCAGCCAGCTCATGGGGAACCACCATGTCACACTAGACCCTGGAGTCCTCGCTGCCACCGTTCTCCCTCCCACCCCTACCCCAGGTGGAAGAGTTGTTGCCTTGGGGAGTGTCTCTAAGCTTGACCTTTCCCTCTCCCATGTTCTTCAAGGAAGGGCCTGACTGGGAACCTCTAGATAGAACTTAAACCATGGACTTGAATTAAGTAGATGCTGAAGTGCTGATTGCAGAGTAGAAGCTCAGTGAGCGACGACGCCCTCCTGTCCTGGGAGCTCCCAGGACTTTGACTCCTAAGTGCAGTCCCCTCCCCTCTGGCGGGTTTGTGCGCACACGTGGCCCTACTCGCCCTACTCCCTGCCCGGGTAGACAGAGCCCAGGGGCTGCACAGAGCTGCCGACTGAAACTTTGCCCATGGCCCCTTTCTTCTGTTTTGCTCATGGACATCCACCGTAAGGCCCAGGGGAGGGGTGGTAGTTAGGTAAAGCCCCTGGGCTGGAACTAGGACAGTGGCTGCCCCGCTCTTCAGCCTTCTCAACAGATGGCATTAGGACCTGGCTCCCCACCTTATGTCAGAAGGCTGTTGTTTATTGAGTGTGTGTGACACGACCTGACAAGGAAGCCTACAGAGAACCTAGTAGATGTGACATTTGTTCATCCTTTGCTCCCACCAGCACCCAGCCCAGAGGTGTCAGGGTCATGGGTCTGGGGTGCCCTTTGTCACACAGGTTCAAGGCTGAGATGAGGCTTCCCTGGTGATAAAGAGACCGGTCGGAGAGGGGGTATACCTGGCACTGAGAGGTTAGCTCTTCTGCTTTCTCCCTGAGGTTTCCCGGAAGCTGGAGGAGCACGGAGTTTTCAGAATGGGGCCCGTGCAGCTGGTTAAACTCAGCCGTCTGGGGTGGTCCCCGTGGAGAAGGGTGTGGTGAGAGCATGTGAGTGCGTGAGAGCAGGGAAGCTGGCAGGGCAGAGCTGCTCCCCTAACTGGGGACCCAGCTTTAGGGCTGTCCGAGAAGCAGAAGGGAATGAAGGGAAGAGCGGAGGTAGCTCAGTCTCTTCCCCATCTTGACCTGCTCAGGGCCTCAGCTGGCCTTTTGGCGGTCCCCCACAGGTGTTGGGAATCGGGGCAAGTGGTGCTGTGGGCCGACGTTCTTTGATTAAAGCAGGAGGGTAGAGCTCCCCGAGGAGCAGTTATGAGCCAAGTTGGAGCTAAATTCTCTGCCTTTGTCTCTCTCCCCTCCTCCCCGCCCTCCTCCTCCCTTGTCTCCCGGTCCTTTCCCAGGAGCTCTCTTCCAGCACCGAGAGTATTGATAACTCATTCAGTTCCGTAAGTGGGGCCAGGCTGGGACTGGGTGGCAGGCTCCCCCCATGGCCGCATTTCCTCTCCGTCCCCAGGTCCTCTGAGCCCCCAGGCCAAGGCTACAGTTAAAAGGCCTCTCTTCTTCCTGGGAGACCAGGCCCGGAGGAGTCCTCCTGCCCCTGGCTGCCACGCACCGAGCACAGTGGGCTCAGTGGATCCTTGTCTCGGAAACAGCTGTTATGCAGTGACAGTCAGCCCCCGGCTCCTGGTCTCTGGAGCAGACAGCTGGGAGAGAGGTGGAATGTACGCCTGGATTGGAGCAAGGAACTGCTTGGCAGAAACCCAGGATCCTGTTTCTCCCACCCAGAACCCTTTGCCCACGGTTTCTGCCGTAAGGCCACCATCAGATACTGATCCCGTGTCTTCTAAACCCTAGGCCTGTGCTGAGTGAGCTGACCACAAATGAAAACAGCACTTGGCCTGAAGGAAAGTCTGACCTCCCCACAGCCAGTTTGCTTTTGTAACTTCAACCCCATTTCTTCCAGGTCTGACTTCTTCCCTTTTCCCAGCTCACTGCCCAGGAGCCTCCTCCATCCCTGTTTTCCTTTCTTGCTCCCTCTGGATGACCTCTAGACTAACCCCTGACCCTCTGGTCCCACAGGGTCTCGGACCTTGTTGCTGGGCAGAGACGTGAGAGGAAATGCTGGACCCTCTGGGAGTTTGGATGACTTTTTACGTTTTATTTTTTTATTTGTCTGCCTAATCAGTTTTCTCTGTTCTGTGCTGATCCCCTTTCGATCGTGATTCCTATCTCCTCCCATGTGGCAGAGCCTCTCTCAAGGCCTGGGGTCACATTTCCAACGTGCTCAAGTAATTTGGGAGTCCCTGACCCAAATGCTGATTTGGAGATGGGAGGAAGGGGTCTACCTTTTCTCATCTGAAATGACTATGAATTGGTTGTGGGGGAGAGTCCTTGGGACAGTGACCACTTGCCACCTGAGTGGATGGATTAGGGGATCAGGAGGAAGGAAGGAGTAAGTTTCTAGATTTCCTCTTCCTTTCTTTCTCTTTCTCCATTAGGCCCCCTGGGGTATTTCCAGGGGCCACAGAAGCCTCATTCTATTGTCCCCCTTTCTTTGTCTCTTTTCAATCCTGTCCCCCAAAGCATTCCTGACTGATTCAGACACCCTATTTCATTACTTGTGTGGGGCTCTGAGCCAGCCCCCCTGTGGGATAGAGGCTGAGGGATGAACTGCTCCTCTGGACGCTGGTTCTGTTGCACATGCAGAGGTGGGCCCAGTACTGCCCAGCTTTCAGAAGAAGTTCTTCTTTGCAATGTGAGGGAATGAGGGTAGAAATTCTCAGTCAGGAAACTAAGCAAGACCCACAGAAAGGGAGAGAGAAGCTGGTGAATGAAATGCGTTTTTATAAGAGGAAGCAATTGCTCTTGTCTAGCTGAGGGGAGATGGGATGGAGATTGGGTAGCTGTCTTGATAAATGCCCCTTATGGTGGAAGGACTTACACCGGGAAAAGAGCCCTTCATGTCGAGCCGAGGCCGTCTGTTTCCCCACCCCCCTTATTCCCCAGACTGACTCTGCCCTGACGGGGCATGACTGGAGTGCCCGGCATGAGGAGCTACGCTCACAGCAGGAACTAGGAAGGGGAGCTTAGTCCTTGAGAGGTTGGGGAAGAGGACCCAGGGAGGAATCCCAGGAGAAGGCCTTCCGGGCCATCAGCCAGCGCTAAAAGGGGCCGTGACTTTCTCCATCCACCTCCCCACACCTCCCTCCCTCCATCTGCTGTGTTTTTCCTTGTTGATTGTCCCCTGGTTGATGCAAAGTCTGGTCAGCCTCTTCTCATCCCCTGCATGCACACTGATCCTTCGGGGTGGGCAGGGGAATGCAGCCATGAAAAGCACCAAAGTCATTTGAATGAAGAGTTTTCCTTCTTGGAGAGGAGAAGTATTGACTTGGAGCTCCCATCTCCAGCCTTGTGGGCCCTGGTAGAGCCCCTTGGCAGAGATCCAGCCCGAGGATCCAAACGGAGAGGGCCGACCCTGTTCTTGAGATGGGTGAAGCTCTTCCGGTGTAAGCAGCTCTTCTCTCTGGGGCACTGACTGACCTCTCTGGATGCTGTTCCCTGCCCACCCTGAAGCCTTGGGACAGCTCCTGAGACACTCCAGTCTAAGAAAAGAGGGGTGCCTCCTCGTGCCTTAGCACAGTTGGATTCATGGCCCCCTTACCTTACCCTCAAAGAATAGCCTGTTCTATCTGTTCCTGACTTGAGCTGATGGTTGGGATGAGATCTACCAGGGCCAAAAGGTAGCTCCTTCCCTGGAGGTCTCCAGACACGGGGATACCTGGCCCTCCTGGCCAGGAGTGACTGAGTGGGTGGACCATTTCTTCCTACTGTTTCTTCACCTTTGTCTGTTTTACCTCAACCTTCTGTAGCCCATCAGACTGGCTCCTGAGCGAGAGTTCATCAAGTCCCTGATGGCAATCGGCAAGCGGCTGGCCACACTCCCCACCAAGGAGCAGAAGACACAGCGGCTGATCTCAGAGCTCTCCCTGCTCAACCATAAGCTCCCTGCCCGAGTCTGGCTGCCCACTGCAGGCTTTGACCACCACGTGGTCCGTGTGCCCCACACCCAGGCTGTTGTCCTCAACTCCAAGGACAAGGTAGGTGGACTCTGAGCAGAACCCTTCCCCTGACCTGACTGTACTCCCCCAATCATCCAGCCTTCGTGTATATGCCCAGCGATGCCTCCACCAACATCCTGGGCTGCTGAGGGCTTCTCAGTTCCTGGTGCCTTTGTCGACCTTGGCTTTACCGCAGTGTTGTTGGGATCGAGGACCCACCTGACCCCTTCTTGGGCGTTGGTTTTCTGGACCAAAGAAGCCTAGGCTTTGCAGTTCACCTCTCGCCATATCTAGACAGAGTCACCCTCCAGCCCTTCTCTAGGGGCACTGGGACGCTCTCCCAGCCCTTCTCTACGGGCGCTGGGACGTTCTCCCCAGCCCTCCTTTATGGGCACTGGGACGCTCTCCCAGCCGTTCTCTACGGGCACTGGGACGCTCTCCCCAGCCCTTCTCTACGGGCACTGGGACGCTCTCCCCAGCCCTTCTCTA
>NW_004444186.1:1344827-1345452 GCF_000243295.1 Trichechus manatus latirostris
CCCAGCCCTTCTCTACGGGCACTGGGACGCTCTCCCCAGCCCTTCTCTATGGGCACTGGGTCGCTCCCCCCAGCCCTTTTGTAACTCCTAAGCTTTCCAGGTATAGCAACAATGAAGGTAGAGGAATATTTTCTTGGTTTCTAAAACCTTCTCTGATTCGAGTGGCAGGAGAAAGAGAAGGATGGCTGACTCTACGGGAGAGAACGAGCTGAGTTTGTCTGCTGGATAGAAAGTTACTGGTTCAGATTCTTGCAGAATCCTCCTGGGGATCGTGCCAAGCTTTTTTCTTAGTCTTTTTGTTCACAGTGGCTCTTTGCCCCTGTCCTTGGGACAAGCCCACAGAAGCTTCCAGGCCTCTCTAATGGGCTGCCATCCATGTCTGCTGTTGGTTTTCCTCGGGTGCCTCATCTGTGCATTGAAGCTCAGCTGAAGTATTTCCAAGGCTTGTGCACCTTCTCTTCCCCGTTGCCCGTATAGGTGTTCCTAGAACGGCTTCCTGCCCTTGTGGCATGATAGTGTCAGGGCTGATGGGTGAGGCTGGAGGTGGAAGCGATGGTGAGGCTGGAGGTGGAAGCGATGGTGAGGCTGGAGGTGGAAGCGATGGTGAGGCTGGAGGTGGAAGCGA
>NW_004444186.1:1345585-1352859 GCF_000243295.1 Trichechus manatus latirostris
ATGGTGAGGCTGGAGGTGGAAGCGATGGTGAGGCTGAAAGGTGACAGTGATGGCTGAGGCTGAGAGGTGACAGTGATGGCTGAGGCTGGGAGGTGACAGTGATGGTGAGGCTGGGAGGTGACAGTGATGGCTGAGGCTGGGAGGTGACAGTGATGGTGAGGCTGGGAGGTGACAGTGATGGTGAGGCTGGGAGGTGACAGTGATGGCTAAGGCTGGGATGTGGAAAAGTGTTCACAGAGTTGAGATCTGGGGGACAGCAGTGGAGATGAGTTGTAAACACTGTCCCCCTTCCCCCAGGCTCCCTACCTGATCTATGTGGAAGTCCTTGAATGTGAAAACTTTGACACCACCAGTGTCCCTGCCCGGATCCCCGAGAACCGAATTCGGAGCACACGCTCTGTGGAGAACCTGCCTGAATGTGGGATCACCCACGAGCAGCGGGCAGGCAGCTTCAGCACCGTGCCCAACTATGACAACGATGACGAGGCCTGGTCAGTGGACGACATAGGCGAGCTGCAGGTGGAGGTGAGGGAGCTCGGGGAGGGAAGGGATGGGGCGCAGGCCCTATTCTCCCGGAGCTTTCAGTGTGTTTGGGACGAGCCCACACCCCCTGAGGCAGGCTGAGGCAACTGTCCACACGAGTGGTGGAGGCCGTAAGGGTTCTGACCGGGCAGAGCTCTAACAGTTCTCGTCTGGAGCTGATTCAGCTGGGCTTCTTTTCTTGCAGGAGGAATTCAAGTTAAACATAAGGAAGAATTTCTAGAGCCGGGGAGTGAGGGAATCGCAATACTTACCACCTGCTAGATAAGGTTCTGTTAGGATAGCAGACAGTGATTAAGGTATACATTCATTCATTCAGGAACTATTGATGGAAGGCCTGCTTTGTGCCAGAACTGAGTGCCGTGTGCTAGTTAGTGATGGAGATTTGGCCCGTCTACAGGGAGTCTGTGACCTAACGGGAGAGAGAACGAGACCAGTTGAGGTGGTTGTAGTATGATGTGACCCAGGTGTGGTGGAGAGGATGGGGCACATGGGGGCACTGAGGTTGAGGGTAGCACTGAGGCCAGACTTGATCTCAGCTGCAGCCTGAGGGACAGACGGGTGGGGATTAGCTGGGCAGACTGCATTCCAGGCAGGGTGAGTAGCTCATGCAGAGACTGGGAGGCGAAGGGGAGCTTGGCCCACTTCAGGAACTGAGAGAAACTGTCATGGCTGCCGTGCTGTGTGCGGGAGGTGGGAATGGTGAAGGACAATGCTGGAAGGCCACATGGGCCGGGTCATAGGAAGGATCCTGTAAACTGTAGAAAGTGACTTGGACTTCAGCCTGGGGACCAGAGCAGGCTCATACATAAGGCCGTGACAGAGCCAGATCTGTGAAAAGACGGAATCTCTGTCCTGGAGCTTACATCTAATTAAGGAGATTGGGCAGGCGTTAAAGACCAGGCAGACGGCAAGGGAGCGCGTGACAGGTGACAGTGAATGGGGCTGCAGAGAAATGCTCTGGCCCACAGAGAAGCAGGCATTTGGGATCTCATGGAACAGTCTGTAGTCAGAGAACGATGGGGCAGGCGGGTAGGATTGGATGGCTTCAAGTGATGAGGTGGCCAGAGGGCTCCAGCCTGCAGAGGGCCTACCCTGTACCCCAGGAGAAAACGCACCCCTGGCCTCGGGGAGCTGTCAGCAGGGCAAGGCTCGGGTGGCTGTGATAGCCGTCAAAGTGCTTCGCGAACTTTGGTGTGTTGGGAGTCTTTTGGAAAACCTGTGAAAAGTTCCGATTCCCAGATCCTATTTCTAGTAATTCTGAGAACGTGAGTGGGGCCTGGGAAGCTGCATTTCAGCAAGCCTTCCGGGGCATTCTGACGTAGTTTGCACTGTGAGAAGCACTGCTGACGGGGTCTGCGTAAGCACCGAGGCTGTTTGGGTCCTGGTGGTCAGGATGCCGTGTCACCGGGGAGCCTTCCTGGAGCAGACTCTGAGGGGGGGATGGACACGCATGGAGATGACGCACAGACACGCTGGAGGTGACCTGAGGGGGAGTTGACCTGAGGGGGAGGCGAAAGAAGCGAGAGCTGTGTGCGGCCCTTCTAAGTGTGCCCTCTCTCCGCAGCTCCCGGAAGTGCACACCAACAGCTGCGACAACATCTCCCAGTTCTCTGTGGACAGCATCACCAGCCAGGAGAGCAAGGAGCCCGTGTTCATTGCAGCAGGGGACATCCGGTATGGCCAGGTCACAGCGCCCCTCATTTGTCATCCCTCTGTCAGGCACAGCCTCTCTCTGTCCCCTCTGTCTGTCTGAGCCATCTGCTCTGCTGTCAGCCTGCATCTTCTCTTGCCTCTCTTCTCACTGAGTTCCTGTCCCAAAGGCCAGCAGACTGGAGGCAGTGAGGGTGCAGGCTGAGAAGCCGCGTGGGCCGCCCAGAAGGCGGTTAGGTTTCCAGGGTGCAGAGCGCCGAGAGCACCAGAGGAAGGGGTCGGAGGAGCACGCGTATCAGAGTCCGGGAGGAGACACGCTTGTTGAAAATGCAGATTCTGGATTCAGGCCCCATTCTCTATCACAATCTCAGTGGAGGGACGGGGAGGGCCTGGTAATCTGCATTTAGTACGATCACAAACCACCAGGTTAGCAGGTGTCACTGGTGTGCTTCCTTCATGAGCCTCTCTAGGCCCAGGTTCCTGTCTGTGTGTGACCAGAATGACGGGGAACGGCTCAGGAGTTGTCAGCGTAGACGCAGAAGCTCTGGGCACCTTCTCCAGGCAAACGATGTGTTTTCTTCCCGCTAGACGGCGCCTTTCCGAGCAGCTGGCTCACACCCCCACGGCCTTCAGGCGAGACCCAGAGGACCCCTCTGCGGTTGCTCTCAAAGAACCCTGGCAAGAGAAAGTGCGGTGAGTCGGATGGGGGTCCCCGCAGCCTTCTCGAAGCCCAGAGACAGTCGGTCTCACCCATCAGCCACGCGAAGTCCCCGTACAGAGGGACAAGCCAAAGGACAAACAACGGCCTACGCCGGAGCCCGGGCGGTCGACGTCCTGGCCCGGGAGCCGTTTGGTGTGCAGTTCTGGTGGAAACTGTTCTCCCCGTGGATTCATCCTGACACCCTTCCCTCCTCCTTCTCAGGCGGATCCGAGAGGGCTCCCCCTACGGCCATCTCCCCAACTGGCGGCTCCTGTCGGTCATTGTCAAATGTGGGGATGACCTTCGGCAGGAACTGCTGGCCTTCCAGGTGCTGAAGCAACTGCAGGTAAGAGAAGGGAGGGAGAAGGAAGCGGAACTCAGCCCAGCTCCAGCCCACCTGAGGTGGCTGTACCAGGAGCTGTGCTGGGGATGCCCTTCCTGCCCCAGTCTAACTGGATGCCCAGCTGAGGATGCTAAGCCTGGAGCTGCCTCCCGGGCAGCACGGCCTCAGGAGCAGCCCACAGCGACGTCTGCTGGCCGTTGTGTGAATCGCACCTGCCCTGTTCTGATGGCTGCTCTTCAGGGTGCTGGGTGTATCCTTTAGATCAGAACTCCCAGCTGGTCTGCAGCAAGTGGGCTGCAGGTGTGCTCAGATACTGACCCACGAGCGCCCTGGGCTGGTCACCTATGGGCGGCTTCAGCTGTTTAATCCACTTTGTTGTGTAAACATTTTTATTTTCTTGAGACGCTTTCTCTGTACCTAGAGCCTGTTTTGTGTTCCTTGTTCTTGGAACTTGTCTTCCTAGTTCCCATTCTCCCTGCTGGTGAGGTGACCACAGGCTTCCTGTTCTTCCTTCTTTTTCTGGACTTTCTACCTGTATGATACCTTTCCTGCATACCTCTGAGTGTGCTTGCCTGTCTTTGTCAGGCCCTGGACTTCCTTTCCAAAATCCCTGCTCTTTGGTAAAGATCAGTAGGTCTGACTCACATGGTGGCCTGGAATTTCAGGCCACCAAGGAGAGAGGTTGGGAACAGAGGGAGTTTTAGACTTCTCTCCCAGTTTGGAGAAAAATGATATTCCCAACACCTCCCTGTCTCCTCACAGTCCATTTGGGAACAGGAGCGAGTGCCCCTTTGGATCAAGCCATACAAGATTCTTGTCATTTCGGCCGACAGCGGCATGATCGAGCCAGTGGTCAACGCTGTGTCCATCCACCAGGTGAAGAAACAGTCGCAGCTCTCCCTGCTCGATTACTTCCTACAGGAGCACGGCAGCTACACCACCGAGGCATTCCTCAGTGCCCAGCGCAATTTTGTGCAAAGCTGCGCTGGCTACTGCCTGGTCTGCTACCTGCTGCAAGTCAAGGACAGGTGGGTGACTCCTGCCCTCATCCTAACCTTTTCGCCATGTTCACCCGTGTGTCATTCCTGTTTACTCATTACCACCTCGCCAAGGTATAAAGACGAGGCCCACAACACATCTGAAGCAGAGACAGATGTGTTCCTGTGACATTAAACCAAGGAGGCAGCTGGGCAAAGGTCAGAGTAAAGGGACAAGGAAGGGAAGGATTTGTGGGAAGAGTGAGCATTGTCCCCTCGAAGGCCAGGGGACAATGAGGAGGGAAAGCTGGGGGCAGTGTGTTCCCGCTGGAGGAAATAGTTCCGTGGGATGGAAGCTTGGGGTGCCCTGCGTGCAGGGGAGCAGCAGGCGCTGGTGTCAGAGAGGGAGGGTGAGGCCAGCTGGGGAGGGCCTTCGCAGTGAGCCGAGCGGCTGCTCTCTAGGGAGAGGAGTGATGCAGTCTAGTCCCTGTGCAGCGAGTGCGCCTGTGCGCCGCGCATGAGGGCAGGGGGAGGTAGGCCTTTGTTTGGCACCAGGGTAGGGCTAGTGACTGAGGGAAGGAGGAGGAGAGGAATATGGGAAACGTGGCGGAGGTCACGGTGAAACTCCCAGCCCCAAATTCTTCTTCTTCTCGTCCCAACATACCATTTCGAAAACTTAAGTATCCGTTGTTCCGCCCAGAGCTGTCCTTTCTTTCAGTATCACATGACCTTGAAGAGGCCTAACTGTGCATGTGGGTGAACAACATATTGTCCAGAGTGAATGGCACCACCTAGGCCCTGCCTCCTAAGGGGGTCTCCAGACAGTGGCTCAGGGCCTGTATCCTGAATGCCCCGTGAGTCAAGCGTCTCGCTGGGCATAGGGCAGCTGTCCTGGGAGGCAGAACTGCAGTGGCCTGTGCTTCCAGGGCCCCGGTAACATAGGAGCAGCACCAAGAGCTCCTTGCTAGAGCAGCTTGTCAGAATCTCCCGTCTCCCAAGTGCCTGCCGTGGCCTGCCACTGTCCTAAGAAAATCGCAGGAAAACCCTGTTAGACAGGTGTTTCTTCATCCCTCCTGGCAGACGAGGGAAATAAAGGTCAGAGAGCTTTCAGAACCCGTGCTGATTCCACCCGCCAGCCCTGCCCGTGAACCCGGGGTAGGCTCTGCACTGGAGGGCTGGAAGGAAATGGAAGGATTTAAAAGGAATTTGGTTGCAGGCTTCAGGCTATCCCTGAAGACTGAGGATTTTGAACCTAAGGCCCAGAGGGCCTGCAGCTGAACCTTGGGATTGAGTCAGTGGGCCCGAGGGGAGCTGGTGTTAGTCGGGAGCCTCAGGCTATTCTTATAGGAGACACCTGCGTTTGAAAGAGGAGGGAGAGGCCACTCTTTTAACAAACGGGGGGGGGGAGGCAGCTGGTAACCCTTTTGTGATAACTGAAAAAAGAACAGGTGTAGTCAAGCTCTGAGTGGGATCAGCCACTGCAAAGAAATGGCAGCAGTGAATGGGGCCCCAAACTGGAAGCAGGGTTCGGGTCCCTTTAATGCTTCAGAATGCGCCCAAGCAGCTTTCCAGCTGGAGCTAACTGCGGCACAGCAGAGAAACTGCCCCTCGTTAGCCTCGGAACCTTGGCAAGGAGGTCCCTTCCCCTCTCTGGGCCTGTTTCCTCACCTGTAAAATGGAAGTTGGCCTAGGATGTCTCAAGCCTTTCTGGCTCGGAGATTGGGCCGCTTTGCTGAGTCTTTAACGCTTTCCCAGGGAGCGAGACTCAGGTGGGCCTCCCTTCTCCCTCTGCCCTCTCTAGGTCCAGAGAAGGTGGCCCTCAGACCGTGAGCTCTTGGCCTAACAAAGCCTCTGTTGACACTGAGGAGGTCGGTTATGCTGAATAGGCCAGGCCTCACATGCCTAGCGTGTGAATTGTTCCTCCTTCCACAGGCCACTGGCGAGGGACTCAGAAAGACCGGGGGTTTCTCTTCCTTTAACTCTTCTTCCTACAGCTGCCCTGCACTGATGGCCTCCTGAGATTTTTTCCATCAGTGATGGTCATCAGATAGTTAAACCTTACCCCTGGAGGCCCGCACACTGTTGGAAGCTCCACTCTGCTTGCCTCAGGTCTTGGCTCCCTCTGGTGGGGCCGCTGGGAGTTACAAGTAAAACACAGGTGAACAGGTGTGAATGGAGGCCTCTCACCTGAGCAAAGCCCTGTGGCAGCAGCTGGAGCTTAGACACCTTCTTCCCCTTGCTTCTGCGTTCTCTACCTGATTGGGGTCAGTGTGGGTGCTGGAAATATGATTTCAGGAAAATTGAGATAATCTTAGACTTTTTTAAATTAAATTGTTAGTAATAGCAATTTCAGAACCTGCAGCCCTTGTGAGCGATTTATACCGCTAGCTTTGGTTCCAGCAGGTTGAACAGTGACAGGCGGCAGGAAACATGGCGGAGGCTGTCCTGCTGGGTGTCACTTGGGCCGTCAGACTCCCTGCCGCCCTTCCTCTCCCCTCCTCAGGCACAATGGGAACATCCTTCTGGACGCGGAAGGCCACATCATCCACATCGATTTCGGCTTTATCCTGTCCAGCTCCCCCCGAAACCTGGGCTTTGAGACGTCGGCCTTTAAGCTGACCACAGAGTTTGTGGACGTGAGTCCGGGGAGAGGTGCCTCCAGGTGACCACGCTCTCTGTCACCAGAGCGGGAGCAGACAGGGCTTTCCCAAGTTAGGGAGGAATAGAACAGACATGGCAGTAAGTCAGGGTGAGGGGAGGCCTGCCGGCTCAGGAAGTGGGGAAATAAAGGAATTTGGGGTGCTTGCCACAAGTACTAGAAGGACCCGCAGTCTGAAGCAGGCTGTTGGGACAGGGACAGTTCCACTCTAAGCCCCGTGTGCACACGGCCGTAGGTGATGGGTGGCCTGGACGGCGACATGTTCAACTACTACAAGATGCTCATGCTGCAGGGGCTGATCGCGGCTCGGAAACACATGGATAAGGTGGTGCAGATCGTGGAGATCATGCAGCAAGGTGGGCGGGGGAAGACGCGGGGCGGGGCCGGGGGAAGATGCGGGGC
>NW_004444186.1:1353190-1363228 GCF_000243295.1 Trichechus manatus latirostris
GACGGGGGCTGGGTCGGGGGAGACGAGGGGCGGGGCCAGGGGAGGCGCGGCGGTTCGAGGTAGAGCAGTGCTCATAGTGCTCCAGGATGGTCACTTACGTTAGAGCCCTGGACCATGGACCTTCCGGAAAGTTGATTTCATCCCAGGACTCGGAGGGAGGTCCCCAGAGAGTGCCGAGCTCTGGTCTGGGGCCTGTTTCTCTTTGGGGGCGTTCCTCCCAGCTCCTGGCCCAGCTAGGCCCTGGTGGCAGCAGGGTATCCCGCTGGGTGTTCTCGGGGCGAGCAGTGCCCACCTCCGGCCTCCTGGCCCCTCTTAGCCTCCCTGTCCCTCGTACCTCCGGGTTTCTCATCTCCCTTTTCTGTCACCTCAGATGTTTCAGTCACCACTTTCCTCCCCGTTTCACTTTGACCTGATTGCCCTGTTCTCGGCTACCCTCCCCTTTCCCCCTGCTCGCCCCTCCTGCTCCGAGCTGAGGAGTCTTTCCTTCGTCCCTCATCTTTGTCTTTTCCTAGGCAGTTTCCTCACTGTCCCGCCAGCTAGTTACTAATCCTTCGTCCAAGATCCCCTAGCTCCTCTGGGCCCCTGTTCCCATCCCTCTCCTTAAGGTTCAGGTGTGCGCAGGGTCTGAGCTGCCAGCTGCCGCCTCCTCCCCACCCCCACCCCCACCCCACAGGTTGTCGCCGTTGCTCAGGAGCCTCCCCGTCTGGCCCCGTGATGACGGTGGCCCAGGTCATCTGTGAGTGTCAGACGTAGCATAGGCAGAGGCCTGCAAGCAGATAAGTGCCCAGCTCAGGGCCCACTGCCCAGAACCTCTTCCCAGCCTTCCCTCACCTGGGGAGATGTGGTATGGCCCCTCCTCTCCGCTCAAGGCACGTCCTCACCTAGAGAAGGGCTTAGGAGTGTGGGAGAAAGATGGGCTCAAGACAGGGTCTCCCACTTGTCCTCTCTTCTCTGCCCAAACCAGACTGCATCCACTCTCAGGGCTCACTCTGAGGTGGGGAGGGAAGGGGTGCTGCAGATACCCCTGGCTCTACTTGCTGTGGCTGTTCCTGCGGCCGCTCCCTCCTATTCATCCGTGACCCTCTACCCCCACTGCCTCCCCCAGGTTCTCAGCTTCCTTGCTTCCATGGCTCCAGCACCATCCGGAACCTCAAAGAGAGGTTCCACATGAGCATGACCGAGGAGCAGCTCCAGATGCTGGTGGAGCAGATGGTGGACGGCAGCATGCGCTCCATCACCACCAAACTCTACGACGGCTTCCAGTACCTCACCAACGGCATCATGTGACACCCTTCTCCTCGGGCCCAGGAGTGGTGGGGAGATCCAGGGGACCCTCCCTAGGAGGGCCTGATAAACCCTAAACCAGGAAACCCCACTCACCCAACCATCCACCCAAGGGAAATGGAAGACAAGAGATACAAAGGATCATGTGGTAACCGCGAGAGCTTGCGGGGGTGGGGGGAGGTGGGCGGCGGGAGAGCCAGCCACGGAGGTCCAGACTTGCTGGGGCTCCTTGCCCCCCAGCTCTGTGTCAGTATTACCACCTGACAGACTCCAGGACTGTCCTCCAGAGAACAGAGGTGGTGAATGGGGGGGGGGGGACACTGGGTCTTGTTCCTTACCTGGTCTGAGAGGTTGTGCCCTCAGGCCACCTTCTTAATCTGCTCTGGGTCCCAGGAAGTGAGGGAAGGAGCAGGTTCTTGGTACTTAGGACTTGATCCTGTGGTTGGCCTCTGGCCGTGCTGCTGCCTGACTCTGTGCGCTCCCAGGGACTGACCCCTAGCTCGACTTCCCCTTGGCAGGTGGGCTCTGTCAGGTCCTGCCCTGGCCGAGGTTCCCCATCCCAGGGGCGGGTAAGGGAATACCACAACCCCTCCACCTCGAGGGCCTCGGCCTAGCCGTGGGGAGTCCTTCTCTGATCCCTTCCCCACACCCAGGGAAACAAGCTCTCAATTTTTTAATTTTTGTTCAAAATAAAGTCCTTAGTTAGCCATCTGTGTCATTTCAGTTGTTACGGGGTTGGGAGAGGGTGAGGAGGGAATATATGCCTCAGTGTCCAAGATACAAAAGGCACCAAGAGAAAGAGGTGGAGAACAACCACTTTTCTGTCCTGGCCTGGCCAGTACCACCCCTTCCCGAAGGGCCTCCCCAGTTTGGACTCTCGCCCCCTCCCCACCAAGCCCGTGTCATCCAGGTCACGGAAAAAGAAGAGCCCGAGCAGGGACTGAACCGCGAGCGAGCAGTTTTAATGGTCTCGTTTTCCCCCTCCCGTTCCCCGCTGTTAGTATTATTACTACAAGATTGATTCCTGAGAGCCTGCGCCTCCCTCAACAGGACTCATTCCCACCCCCCCCCCCGTGGAATTCTGGGGAAGAATACAAGTGAAAGGCACTACAGGGGTGGGAGCTCGAGCGCCCAGCGAGTCTGGGGTGGGGCCAGGCCAGAGGAGGGCAGTCCCTGCCTGTGTCTGGAGGAGTTATGGAGTGTGTCCGGGATCCTCCCCAAACCACGCTGGTCCCTCCCTGTCCCGTCGCAGGGTAAGAAAGTCCCTTCCTCCCACCCCAGTCCCACGCCAGGGTCTGCAGCAGAGGAGAATTAGTGTTGGGCTCGCAAAGAAGGAATGGAGGGCCCACTCTACTAGGACCCAGGGGCCAAACCCACAGGGGGCGGGGCTGCAAATAATCCTAATCCTCAAAAGCCTTTTTTCTGCCCTGTGGGGAAGGGAGGAGTGGAACAGAAGGTGAATCTTCACAGAGCTCCCCAGCCCAGGGAGCAGGCAGCAGCAGTAACACCCGGCTTACTGGCGGGAAGGAGGGCCTAGTTGTCCCCGCTGCCCCCCTGCCGAGCCCTGATGAAGGCCATGCCGTGTGTGCGGAAATGGGTCTTGAGGTTGAGCGGGCTGTCACAGCTCTTGCCACAGACCTTACAGGTCAGCGGACCCCCAGAAGCGGGCAAAGGTGACTCTCCACCTTCTGGGTCAGACCGTGGATGGGGGGCCTCTTCCTCCCGGTCCCCCAGCCCCAGGGCACTGGCACTGCCCGCACCCCGCCTCTTCTTGTGGCTGATAAAACGATGCCGGCTCAGGGAGCCCGACGAGGCAAAGCACAGGCCGCAGTCACGGCACTGCTGGGTGCCGCCGTCCGCCCGCAGCCCCACCACGAGGCTCTGCGCCGCTGAGCCGCCGCCCCGATAGCGCAGGGGGCCGTGGCCTCCGGACCTGGGTCCGCCTCGGGGGGACTTGGCCGGCGGGGTCGTGCTGTCGGGCTCCTCGCTGCAGGAATCAGAAGACGGCCGGCGTTTCCGTCCTGGCCCCTGGAGAGGGGAAGAACAGTGGGCCCCGCTCCGTCACCCCCGCTGTCCCTGGGAGCCCTGCCCTCCCCCACTCCGTGACCCTAGCAGAGCAGGCCGGGCCTCTGCCTACCTGGGCTCTGGCACCAGGGCCCCGGGCCAGGGCGCTCCCCCGCCCAGGGGACTGGGCCCCAAGCTGCAAGCCGTGCCGGACCTGGACGTGCTTCTCCAGGATGAGGCGGCTGCTGAAGGTGCGTTTCCCCTCCGTGCAGTACCTGGAGGGGAGAGCGGCATGGCACCCAGGCGCTACCCGAAGACCCAGGCCCGCGGCTCCCGGAGGACAGCCACCGGGGCGGGGGGCCTCGACCTTCGGCCACGGAGGGAAGAGGCAGGTGGGAAGGTTCTCTGAGGGGGACCCTGCAGGGCAGAGAGGAAGGGGCGAGGAGCAAGGCTTACCTGCAGGGGTAAACGCGCTTGATACCCTCGTGATTGACCCTGACGTGGCGCCTCAGGCTGGGGGCGGAGCAGAAGGAGCGCTCACACAGGCGACAGGGAAACTTCTTCACTGACTGGGAGAGCAGGGGTGGGAGATTGAGAGCTGGACTCCAGGACCCCGTGCCCCCCCCCCCACCGTCACACAGGCCAGGCCTGAAGCCGCCCTCTTCCCTCGCTCCCCTCGGGGCCCCTCACCCCCCTCGGGGCCCCTCACCTTGCCGTGCTCCTTCTTCATGTGCGCCACATACTCGTCGCGCTCGGGGAACCAGGAGTGACAGAGGCCACAGGTCCAGCCTCCAGGCCCCCCGCCCCCGCCCTTGATGCCTTTGCTCCCAAGTTCCCGCCGGGGCCGCTTGGTGGGGCGCGGGGGCTCCGGGGAGCTGGGCAGTTCCTCTTCTGAGGATGAAGATGACTCCTCGGTGGCGGGGGCTGCCCCTCCCCGAGACACAGCCAGCTCCTCGGGCTCAGTCTTCGGGGTCAGCAGGGCACCCCCAGCCCCTTTCCCAGAGTTCTCCTCCCCCAGGCGTCCAGACTGATGGGTGTTCTGGCAAGGGGAGGCAAGGGGAGGCCTGTTGGGGGGGGGGCCCAGCTCCCCGTCCCTTCCCGAGGCTGTGTGACCCCAGGCCCGCCCCCGCCGCCCTACCTTGAGGTGTTCCAGCATGGTCCTTTTCTGGGCGAAGAGCAGAGGGCAGGACGGACACTTGAAGACACTGACGCGCTGTGGCAGCAGGTGCTGGTCGAAGTGCGAGGAGAGGAGGGGCTTGTGAGTGAAGACAGTGTCACACATGGCACACTTGTAGATCAGCCTACGGGGTGCGGAGGACAGGGCGGCCGTCAGGCAGGCGAGGGGCGGCCCGAGCCCACCCCCAGCCCACGCCCGCCTCCTCCCAGGTCTCACTTGGCCTGCTGCGAGTGGAAGCTAGGGTGCTGCGTGTAGAGGTGGGCGTGGGCGCTGGGCGCAGACTTGAAGGCCATGGGGCAGATGGGGCACTTGTGGAACACCTCGCAGTGTGACGTCTGGATGTGGGACTTGATGGAGTTCACACCCCCAAACACCACTGAACAGCTGGGGCACCTTGGGGAGGAAGCAGGAGGCGCCACGGTGAGGCAGGGGCACCTCCGTGTCCCTCCCCCCACACTCATTCTCAGGGATGGGGGTTCTGAGGTCTGTCAGGAACTGGGCGGTGGAGCATGGGCGAGGTGGAGGAAGGAGCTGCAGAGGCCCAGCTCCCCAAGGGAGGCCTGCTGAGGAGGCAGAGGCTGAACTCCAAGGGGCCCTGCTCTCCCTGAGGGAGACGGAGGCAGGCTGGGGGTGCAGCGGAGAGAGGGGGGCTCCCCTTGCGAAGTCATCCCCAAGGCCATAAAGTACTCGGGGGGAAGCGTCGAGGCAGTACGTGGCAGGAGGGGTGCGAGGCACCTGTATCCCACTCGGCGCGAGAAATGCAGACAGGCCTCTCGGAGGTGGGTCTGAAAATTGGCTTGCAGGAAGTTGCCCCCGCACTCAGGACAGACGTGGGGGGGCCGGCTCTTATGCATGCGCTGGTGGGCACTGAAGCTGCAGCGGCTGGGGAGCATCATGGGGCAGGTGGGGCACACCTGTTGGGGGGCGGTGGAAACGAGGTGATGTTGGTAAGGAACGGCCTGACCCCGAAGACGTCTAACCAGACCCCCCAACCCCTTGCTAGGTTCTACCCGCACAGCACCTGCCGTCCCTCCTCCCCGCAGGGAAGGGCTATGGACAACAACTCACGTTGCTGGTGGCCCCGGGGGCAGGGGGTCCGAGCTGCTGGAAGTGGGCAGCCATGCCAGCCTTGTCCCGACACTGCTCCTTGCACTCCAGGCAGCGGAAGCAGGTGGAGGCAGAGGCGGCGGGGGCAGCCGGGGGCTCGGCCGAGAGCGGCAGCACCGGAGCTTCGGCAGCAACCGCAGTAACGGCGGTGGAGGTGACGGCCCCCTCGGCCTTGGCCAAGGCGGGCAGGGCCGGCGGGACGGGCGGGACAGCCACAGGCAGCAGGGGCGTGATGTCCGGCTGCCCCACCATCTGGTCTAGGGCCACAGGCCGCATGACCAGATGTGAGCACTGCATGACCAGCCCCTTGTCCTTGTGCTCCCGCGCATGCAGCAGCAGGCTGCACTTGTTGAAGAAGACCAGGCGGCGGGCACAGTGGTTGCAGGTGACCTCGATGCGCATGCTCCGGCGGTCGTAGTGCCGGGCCAGGCTCTTCTCCAAGGAGAAGGCATCCCCACACTCCAGGCAGCGGTAGCCCGAGGGCGGCAGGGCCAGGCCGGCCTCGGCGGGGGGACTCAGGTTGGGCCGGTAGGCGGGCAGCAGGTTCTTGCTGTTGAGGATCTTGTTGAAGGCCTCCACCAGGCTGGACTGGGTCCGTGAGATCACCGTGCCCCCCGCCGCCCCCGGCCCTGTGGCCGGCTTGGAAGGCTGCACCATCACCACCGAGGCCCCGTTGACCCGCTGTCCCCCTGTCCCCAGGCCAGCTCGTCCCTCTGCCTTGGGCAGGGCTTGGGGCACCAGGCCTAGCACGTTCTTAGCCATGGTCTTGGGGCTGGTGGCCGTCCCCCCAGGCAGAACCACGGCCTTGCGGGCCACGCTGGCAGCCATCAGCATGGCAGTGCTGGCGTTCTGGATGGTGGCCACAGGCAGCACCGTGCCCTTTAGCCTCGTGCCATCACCCAACTGGACACTCACCACCTTTGGGCCCTCAGGAGTCGGGGGAGCAGGGGACAGCTTTAGGAGGTTAGCGTCAGCCAACAAGGTCCCCTCGGCCGGGGGGGCAGGAGGATCAGGGTCTGAGGGCACCCGTGTTACGGTCCTCGTGATGTTCCCACAAGACGTTTTAATGGTCTTGATCCGCACCTTGAGGGGCCTAGAGGAGCTGGAGGAGGCGGGGGAGTCATTGCTGTCTTCGTCCGCGGCCTCGGCTCCACTAGAGGGACTCTGGGGGCTTCCTGGGGGAGACTTGTCCACTGGGCCCTCTTCGTCTTCCTCCTCTTCCTTCAGAGGCTGACAGCCGGGCACTTTAGGGGAGGCAGGAGGGCTCTCGTGCCCAGGAGACTGCTTGAAGAAGGGCACCCCAGCCACACGGAGAGGCGAGGCACCAGCAGGCACGTCTGTGGCCTCAGGGCTGGAGGCTGAGTCTCGCCGGGCAAGGCCCTGAGGACAAAGGGGGCTGCAGCCACCCTGCTGCAAGGCCCCCAGCGGTGGGGAAGAGCCAGGCGGCGGCAGAGCTGGGCCATTCTCCTGAGCCAGCTCAAAGGGCGAGGGGAAGGGAGGGGGGGACATGGCCCCTTCACGAGGTGGGGAGGGTGCAGACGGAGGCAGCGGGTCAGTGTCCTCCGCTGGCTCAGGCCCAAAATGAGCAAAGAGGTCCAAGGGAGCTTTGCCTTCCACGGCCTTTTCTTTCCAGGAACCACCGCTGGGAGGCGCTGGAGAGCGGGGGGTTCCTGGGAGGGATGGCTCAGGGCTCCCAAAACCATTCTGCATCAGACGGGGCCCCACAGGCCCTTCCTTAGTCACTCCCCCAGCCCGGGCCCCCTCCCCTGCTGAACCCCCAGCCAGGCTCTCCGGCTGCTCGGGACATACAGTGTTCTTGACGATGACGCTGACCGCCGAGATGTCAGGGGCCGGGGCCGGAGCTCCAGGGCCATCCCCGGCGGCGGTGGCTGCAGACTCAGTCCCCACACTGGGTTCTGGCTTCCCCGGGCCTCCCGGCCCCTCGTTCTCTTCGGGCCCAGAGTGGATGGCTTCATTCGTGTCTATGTCGGGAATGTCGAAGGCAGCAAGGAGGTCGTCAAAATCAGGGGTCTTCATGTCCCCCATGGTGGCAGGTCCCAGACCTGATGAAAACAGAGAAACTGAGACCCCCGGACGCAGGCACCCTCTCGGAGCCCGAGAGTACAGCCCCACCATAGCGCAAATCCTAGAGAGCGGGTGGAGGCGGTTGGTTTACCAACCCCTAAAATCAGAAAGGGGGTAATACGTGCACACCGGGGCAGACAGCAGACCCCAGAGAAGCAGAGACTTCTCAGAAGCATAAGCCAGAACACGCAGAAAGAGCGGGTTCAGAGAGCAGCCGGAAAGAGGGAAACTGCCTGGCCCTGTCCTGCGTCCAGCACAGAATCCGTCAGTTAATCAATACTGTTATTAGGGAAGATGACGTACGTGATGCCCTAGGTTTAAGGGTTCATTCATGTCAGCATGCAATCCGTTAATATTTTTTCATGGATCTTCTGGGGTCCACAGAGATCTGAAAACCCATGTGTGACTTAGGAAAAGACAAATTACTCTAGCTACAATGCGATCACTGGCTCGCTGCGGAAGCCCCTTCCTTCACTTACTTTTGCTGTTTGAAAGAAGGGACGAGTGATCACACATCACAGGGTTACTCTGAGCGTGATGTGAAACTCTAAACCTGAGGGCCAGAACCCAGAAACCAACTTATTACAGCTGGTGGAACAGGACCACATCAGGTCCGGGAGGAGCTGAGAAGGACAGGGCACTGAAAATCTAGGGCCAGGGTCAGAGACAAGGCCAGGGGTCATTTAAGGTCAAGTCTAGGGCAGTCGGGGACTTCACTGACATCTAGAGATCTAGACGGGTCAACAGGGAGAAACGGCCTCAGGGAAATCACCCAAGAGACCGAGATGGAGATTAGACAAAGGAACGGAAAGAGACAAAGAGGAGACAGGGGAAAATGGTGACGGCAGCCCGGTCACAAGGGCCCCAGCCCATGCCTCTCCAGTCACGAACACCTGCTGCTCGCTCACGGACCTTCCCCGGAGTACCCTGGCTCTCCCCACCCCGGCCCGCCCTCCCTCCCCACCCCGCTCTCCCAGGGCTAAAACTCCAGGGTGCAGGCTTGCCCAGCAATCACAATGGAGAAGCGCCAGGCTGCTCTGTTCCTCTCATTTCAGCCCTGAGCTCCTCACTCCCGTTTGTCTTCAACGCAAACTCCTCACCCTTTTCATTTTCCTTTGGCCACAGGAGCCCAGAAAGTCTCACCCAGCCCCAACCTAGCCCAGCACCAAACAAATCCCACAAGCCTCATGAGGCACTAGACTCCCACAAGAGCGTCTCCAGCCAGGAAAAAGTACTGCAGAAGTCTCTCCTTATCCATGCCCTGCCCAGGAGGAGAGCCACTTCCCAGGGCCAAGGCTCTCACCTCTTTCCAGCCTTTAAACCCTAACTGCAGACAGTCCCAGCAGGTGGCAGCTGGCATCGCGCGGACCAAGGTGGGGGTGGGAGGAGGGGGGTACCAAACAGGCAGAAAGGAATCCTCCCGCCCCCCTCCCCCCCAATTCTGCAGACTCTGGGTTTAAACAAAGCCCTTCATCCCTCACCTCTGCCCTGAAGGGCCGCAAGGCCCTGCTCGACCTGGCTCTCTCCAGACCCCGAGAGGCCTGTTCCAGCTTCCACTCAGGCCTTCAGAAAAGTGGGCTGGTGAGTGCAAGCCAGCGGGGACCATGCGAAGACACCTGCGAACTTGCCTCCCCTAATCACCTCCCCCTTTGGCGTCCAAGCAACTTCGAGGTCATCCGATGGCCACCCAGGCAGACAGACGACCAAGCAGCCCAGTTCAAGGCCAAGGAGGCTCCCCCGCCCCGCGGCCCAGGCCGGGCCTTTCTGCCAACGCTGCGCCCTGTCTTTTGGGCTCCTGCCGCCCCCCCCCTTCCCTATGTTCTTCCCCCAAAACCAAAGGAAAGGGCAGAACAGGAAGAGGGTGAACTGGCTCGGGTCAGGCGGGGGCTCCAACGCCCCTTGCTCGGGCCTGGGGCCTGCGCGGTGCGCGCTGACAGGGGAGGGCGAGGGGCCGGCGGCCGGGGGCGATTAGGCTGCGGCCAAGCTAGGCAGCGGGCCGAATTAAGTCCCTGCCATCTGCCGAGGGCCGGCGCGGGGAGCACGTCTGGCCGCTGAGGAGGGGGCGGGCTGTGCACAGAAGCAGCTCCAGGGGAAACTGAGGCGCGCGGCGTTTCCCTCGCTCCCACCGACGTGCGAAGGGAAGGACGGGCCTCGGACGAGCCAGGCCCTTTGGGAGCCGCGGCGCAGCGCCCCCGAGCTCCGGACGACGCAGGGAGGCCGGGGAGAGGGAACCGGGCGGGGGAGCCTCTGCGGGAGCCGCCGCTCTCCGGCCGGCGTCCGTCCCAACTCCGACCCCCTCCCCTCCCGCCGTGCGCAGCGCAGCCTCCGCGCCGCCGGCACTCCGCGGGGCTCTCCCGAGCGTGGGGAGTGATCGGAGGCGC
>NW_004444186.1:1363342-1412434 GCF_000243295.1 Trichechus manatus latirostris
CGGGGCGCTGACCCGCGCGCGGTCGGGTGCAGCTCCGCTCCGGCCGGCCCAGCTCCCCGCCCCCACCGACAGGCACGGACACCATTTTAGGTCGCGACATCCCGCGGCCTCCGGTCCCCGGGCCGCGCTCCGGGCGCCTCTCGGGCCGGGGGCGCCGGGACTTGGGGTCCCCAACCCTCCCTCCATGTTTACCCGGCTAGGGGCTGTGCTTTCAACGGGCCGGGAGTTCCTCCCATCCGCCCCAAGGGACGGAGGCGGCGTCAGGGCCTCCCTACCGGGCGCCCCAGGGGGGCGGTGCGGAGAAGGGGGCAGTAAACTAGGTGGGGGAGGGGCGGGGGTATTTACCCGCCCCCCCCAGGGGGCGGGGCCAAGAGCGGGTATCTGCCCCAGGCGAGCTTACTTGCTCCGCTCCTAGTGCGGGCCGAGACCCGGCGGTCTCTGCCCTGCTCCAGCCGCCGCGACCGCCGCCGCCGCCGCCCTCCCTGCGGCCGCCGCTACTTCCTGCTTCTCTCCCGTTCAGCCGCCCCCCCTCCCTCAGCTCCCTCCGCGCTCGGGTCTGGGCTGCCCCTTCCACACTCGCCATTGGATAACACCTCTGTCGTTCAGTGCGGTGTCCCGCCCGACCCCGCCCAGGATTGGCGTTAAGCGCTGCCGCTCGGGACTAGCTCCGCACAATCCGCTCATCCTCATTGGGCAAGGGGCCTAGTCCCTCCGAAGATCCCGCTCCCCATTGGTTGCGGCGGGGCCCACCCGACCCCATCCGTGCGCCTCAAACACTATTGGCACCTGCCGCTGTCGCTTAGAAAAAGCCAAGCTGATTCCCTGCTTTCCTGCTGGAGGAGGTGACTATCCCAGGTGCATCTCGTCCCCCTCACTCCCCATTGGCGGCGATCCTTCAAGCCTGCAGTTCACTTGTGCAAATGCAGAGAACTCTCAGCTCCGATTTGGTGGGGACTTTGAGGAGAGCCTCGTCGAGTGCGAGGGAGCCCGGATGTGTAGATCTGTCCGCACAATTTTCTCAATCGTGCCGTGCGTGAAATCACAGAATGAGACGTCACCCAAAACATTACGTCATCTGGCTGACCATTGCCTCGCGGTTTCCCACTGTCTCCACTATCCCTGGACAGACAGAGGTCTTCATGCCCCTAGCCTCGCGCGGGCCGGTTCCCGGGGATGGCGTCACCCATAGCTGCTCCCTCTGCGGGAGGGCCGGGACCGGGGGCGGGGACTGGAGAGTGGAAGGAGAGAGGACCTGAAACCCGGGACCAGTGTGGAGACCGGAAGTGGGGAAGAGGTGACGTTGGCGTGCTGGCGTGGCCTGGGCCATTCCCAAAGGGGCAGACTTAAAGTGACATACGGACAGGCCTCCTCAGCTGGGAAGGGGGGACCCCCCACATCCATTTCCCATTTAAGGGCTCTCTTTCCCCACCGCTAGCACTGAGGGGAGGGGTCCGAGGCCGAGTTTTCCCGCGCTTTGTTGCCCCGCCCCCTGGAGGCGGGGCAGGGGAGGAGTTACTCCGCAATGAATCGCCTTGGTTCTGTCTAACGAGCCCCGCAGAACTCATCCCGAAGCGCAGGCTGCCGCCTCGTGCGCTCTTCTGCCTGCCCACCAGCCTCCGCAGCCAGCCGCGAACCGAGCGGCTCGCACTCCCCGGCGTGGGGGATTCAAGGGCGGGGCGGGGGGTGTCTCCGGACCACTGCACCCAGGACTCTCAGGCGCGCCCAGAAAGTTTGCATGGGTAATGGAGACTGCATTGAGGTGTGAATCAGGGCTTCTGGATCGGACTCTTGGGGCCACCGGGCAAGTCGCTCAGCCTCCCTGCACGTGTTTTCTCATGAGTAAAATGGGGATTATACTACCCAGCTGACAATTGTTTTTGTGAAGATTAAAGGGTTTAAATGTAAAAGAGCTTTGAAAAATGATTGGCAAATGGGATTAGCAGCCCCCCAAGCCCCGCCGCCACCTGCTTTGGTGAGGCTGCCTGCGGGTGTTCCAGCTCACAGCCTCTCCCCCCGCCCTCCCAACAAGAAACTAGACTCCTTACTGGACATAGCGACCAGCATCCCATTCCCACCACCTCCTCTGGATCTTCCTGTACCGAATAATAAGTTACTACTCATATACTACTCAGATAACACAGGAATCAAATGGACTACATCTGTGGAGACAGACGATGGAAAAGCTCCATATGATCAGTCAGAACAAGGCCAGGGGCCAACCGCAGAACAGATCATCAATTGCTCATATGCAAGTTTAACTTGAAGCTGAATAAAATTAAAAAGTCCACAAGAAACAAAATACGACCTTGAGTGGATCCCACCTGAATTCAGAGGCCATCTCAAGACTAGATTTGACGCCCTGCGAGCTACCATCTAAGATACATCTACTAATACCATCCTGGCTGGAGCAACGAGAAGGAAGAATGCCAAAGACACAAGGGAAAGATTAGTCCAAAGGTCTAATGGACCACAACCACCACGGCCTCCACCAGACTAAGTCCAGTACAACTAGATGATGCCTAGCTACCACCATTGACTGTTCTGACAGGGATCACAATAGAGGGCCCCTAACAGAGCAGGAGAAAAATGTAGAACAAAATGCAAATTCACACACACACACACAAAAAAGACCAGACTTGCTGATCTGACAGAAGGTGGAGAAACCCCAAGAGTATGGCCCGCGGACACCATTTTAACTCAGTACTGAAGTCACTCCCCAGGTCTCCCTTCAGCCAAAGATTAGACAGGTCTATAGGACAAACAATAACACACGTGAGGAAGGTGTATCATATTTCGGTCACGTATACTAGACTAAATGGACACACCAGGCCAAAAGCAAAGATAAGAAGTCAGGAAGGGACAGGAAAACTGGATGAATGGAAACAGGGAAGCCCGGGTGGAAAATGGGAAAGTGTTGACACATTGTGGGTTTGGGAACCAATGTCACAAAACAATCTGTGTATTAATTGTTTAGTAAGAAACTAATTTGCGCTGTCAACTTTCACCTAAAGCACAATAAAATATATAGGGAGAGATTTGACTCATTGAATACTAATGACCAAAAACCAGACGAGTTGTGGGATGACATCAAGGGCATCATACATGAAGAAAGCTAAAGGCCATTAAAAAGAGAGGAAAGAAAAAACCAAAACAGGATGTCGGAAGAGACTCTGAAACTTGCGTTTGAATGTAGAGCAGCTAAAGCAAATGGAAGAAATGATAAAAGAAAAGGGCTGAACAGAAGATTTCAAAGGGCAGCTGGAGAAGTCAAAGTAAAGTATTATAATGACCTGTGCAAAGACCTGGAGTTAGAAAACCAAAAGGGAAGAATACACTCGTCGTTTCTCAAGTTGAAAGAACTGGAGAAAAATTCAAGCCTCGAGTTGCAATTCTGAAGGATTCTGTGGTCAAAATATTAAACAATGCAGGAAGCATCAAAGAAGATGGGAGGAATAGTCACCATACCAAAAAGAATTGGTTGTCATTCAACCATTTCAGGAGGTAGCATATGGTCAAGAACTGATGGTATTGAAGGAAGAAGTTCAAGCCACACTGAAGGCATTGGCAAAAAAACAAGGCTCAATGAATTGACGGAATGCCAATTGAGATGTTTCAACAAATAGATGCAGCGCTGGAGGTGCTCGCTTGTCTATGTTAAGAAATTTCGAAGACAGCTACCTGGCTAAACTGGAAGAGATCCATATTTGTGCCCATTCCAAAGAAAGGTGATCCAACAAAATGTGGAAATTATCAAACAATATCATTACTATCACATGTGAGTAAAATTTCACTGAAGATCATTCAAAAGCGGTTGCAGCAGTACATCGACCAGGAACTGCCAAAAATTCAAGCCAGATTCAGAAGAGGACGTGGAACGAGAGATATCTTTGCTGACGTCAGATGGATCTTGGCTGAAAGCAGAGAATACCAGAAAGATGTTTACCTGTGTGTTATTGACTATGCAAAGGCATTCAACTGTGTGGATCATAACAAATTATGGATAACATTGCGAAGAATGGGAATTCCAGAACAATTAATTGTGCTCATGCGGAGCCTGTACATAGACAAAGAGGCCATCGTTCAAACAACAACTGCGTGGTTTAAAATCAGGAAAGGTGTGTGTCAGGGTTATGTCCTTTCACTAATTCAATCTGTATGCTGAGCAAATAATCCCAGAAGCTGGACTGTATGAAGAAGAACGGGGCATCAGGATTAGGAGACTCATTAACATACTGTGATATGCAGATGACACAACCTTGCTTGCTGAAAGCGAAGAGGACTTGAAGCACTTACCGATGAAGATCAAAGACTACAGCCTTCAGTATGGATTACACCTCCACATAAAGAAAACAAAAGTTCTCACAACTGGACTAATAAGCAACATCATGCTAAATAGAGAAAAGACTGACATTGTCAAGGATTTCATTTTACTTGGATCTACAATCAATGCCCATGGAAGCAGCAGTCGAGAAATCAAAGAACATATTGCATTGGGCAAATTTGCTGCAAAAAACCTCGTTAAAGTGTTGAAAAGCAAAGATGTCCCTTTGAGGACTAAGGTGCGCCTGACTCAAGCCGTGATATTTTCAATCGCTTCATATGCGTGCAAAAGCTGGGCAATGAATAAGGAAGACTGATGAATCGATGCCTTTGGATTATGGTGTTGGCAAAGCGTATTGAATATTCTGTGGACTGCCAGGAGAACTAACAATTCTGTCTTGGAAGAAGTACAGCCAGAGTGCTTGTTGGAAGTGAGGATGGTGAAACTTTGTCTTACATACTTTGGATGTGTTATCAGGAGGGACCAGTCCCTGGAGAAGGACATCATGCTTGGTAAGGTAGAAGGTCAGCGAAAAAGAGGAAGACCCTTGACGAGATGGACTGACACAGTGGCTGCAACAGTGGGCTCAAACATAGCAACGATTGTGAGGATGGCACAGGACAGGGCAGTGTTTCCTCTGTTGTACATGGGGTCGCTATGTGTCGGGACTGACTCAACAGCACCTAAAAACATACACATACTATGTGCAGGACCTATTATAAAAATTTCATGTTCCCGCCCAGAACATGTGTTGGAATCCTATGTTATTATTTCTTTCCTAACCCCTAAACCTGTGGAAGGAACCCTGGTGGTACAGTGGTTAAGCATTTGGCTGCTAACCAAAAGGTTGGCGGTTCAAATCCACCAGTCGCTCAGCAGGAGAAAAATGTGACAGTCTGCTTCTGTAAAGATTACAGCCTTGGAAACCCTGTTGGGCAGTTCTACCCTGTCCTATAGGGTCACTGTGAGTCAGAATTGACTCAACGGCAGTGGGGTTTTTTTTTAAGCCTATAGATGTAATCCTGCTTGGAAATAGGGTTTTCTTTGTTAATTCAATTATACCCAAGTAGTGTGGATTCTAAATCTTATTACTTCTGAGTTATAAAAAGAGCAGATTAGACATAAAGCCACTGCACACACAGGGGAAGACAGTGGACATGTGAGGATCATGCAAAGGAAGCAAGGAACTCCCCTACTGACAAGGAAAAAATTGTCTTGGCCAAGTCCCTGATTTAGAATTTTTGCCTCCGGAACTGTGAGAAAATAAATTTCTGTTCTTTAAAGCCAAAAACAATAACAAGAACAACAAAAACTATATTAACTCATTGAATCCTTACCACAACTCTGTGTGGGAGGTACTGTTATTATCTCCATTTTGTAAAATCAGAATAGACTTGAATTTTTAAATTTTGAGGGAAGTGGACCAACAACCAGAATAGGAAAAATTACCAGCTGAAGCTCTGGCATGGAGGACTCAGAAGAGGCATAGGGAGCCCTTTCAGGGTCCTGATGTGGGGGACTGGATTATTGCCAGGGCTGTGGAGAGTGACACACATTCAAAGCAGCGCAGTCAGCTGCCATCTTTGAGTGGGCTGCTGCTGTTTCTGACTCTGATGGTCAAGAGATTTGGTTGCTGTGCAATTCCCACTCTGCTGCCCTTGTGTTCTAAGAAGGAGATTAAGTTTCCAGCAGGGCTTCAAGTCATAATTTTTCCTGTTTCGGGTATGGTTCTGGTTCATCCACATTTAAAGGCTTTGGGTCCATTTGGGTTTCACTTTGTCAGCCATGACTGGATCAGGCAGAACCGGTTTGAAGCCCTGTTTGTGAGGAGGAAACTGAGGCACAGACAGGTTAGGTTAGATGATTTACCCAAGGTCAAAGGCGGTGGAGTAGAAATTCCAAGCATCCAGAAGCTATTTCACAGATTCCCTTGCTGAGAGAGTTCTGAATAGAAGTTTGTTGAATGCACTATTCATTCATTTAAGAAATAGTTTAATTAAACCAATTTTCCTTAGCACCTTCTACAAGTCAACTACTCTTGTAGGCACTGGAGATACAGTGGTGAACAAAGCAGGCAAGAATCCCTGTCCTCATGAAACATACATTCCCATGGAAAAGACATAATAATACGATAAATAAGCAAAATATATAGAAAAATGTTCTTGTTGTTGTTAGGTGCCGTCCGGACGGTTCCGACTCACAACGACCCTATGTGCAACAGTACGGAACACTGCCTGGTCCTGCACCATCCTCACAATCGTTGCTATGCTTGAGCCCATTGTTGCAGCCACTATGTCAGTCCATCTCATTGAGGGTCTTCCTCTTTTTTGCTGACCCTCTATTTTACCAAGCATGATGTCCTTCTCCAGGGACTGATCCCTCCTAATAACATGTCCAAAGTATGTGAGATGTAGTCTCACCATCTTTGCTTCTAAGGATCATTCTGGCTGTACTTCTTTCAAGACAGATTTGTTTGTTCTTTTGGCAGTCCATGGTATATTCAATATTCTTCTCCAACACCACAATTCAAAGGCGTCAATTCTTCTTTGGTCTTCCTCATTCATCGTTCAGCTTTCACATGCGTATGAGGCGATTGAAAACACCATGGCTTGGGTCAGGCATACCTTAGTCTTCAGGGTGACATCTTTGCTTTTCAACACTTTGAAGAGGTCTTCGGCAGCAGAAGAAAAATGTTAGCTAGTGATAATCGCCAAGGAGAAAAATAAAGCAGAAAAGGAAAACAGGAAGTGTGGGAGAGTTACAATCTTAGGGTGGACAACGAAGGCCTTTCTGAGATGGTGGCATTTGAGTAAAGGCTATAAGGACATGTGGGAGTAAGCCAGGCAGCTATTTGGATTAAGAGCTTTCCTATAGGAGAGAACAGCAAATACAAAGGTCCTGAGGTGGAAGTGTGTTCTAGAGAGGTAAAGGAGGTAAGAGGAGTGGGTTAGATCATGGGGTGCTTTGGAGGCTATTGGAAGAACTTTAGCTTTTTCTCAGAGTAGGATGGGAAGCCATTAAGGAGACAAGTGACTTGGTGGCCTGACTTACCTTGTAAAAGGAACCCTATAGCTGTTGTGTGGAAAATAGACTGAAAAGAGGCAAGGAGACCTTTATAATAATCTAAGCCAGCAATTATATTGGCTTGGGTCGGGATAGCCAGGGTGGTAGTAGTGGGGTGATGAGAAGTCATCAGATACTAAATATACATTGAAGGAATGGTCAAAAGAATTTAGCTGATGGGAGAACAAAGAACATCAAAGACACAAGGGAAGTATTGGCCCAAGAGACAGAATGGGCCACATAAACCAGAGACTTCATCAGCCTGAGACCAGAAGAAGTACATGGTGCCCGGCTAGCAACAGTGAACGTCCTGACAGGGAACACAACAGAGGGTCCCTGATGGAGCAGTAGAATGATGGGATGCAGAACTCAAATACTAGTAGGAAGACCAGACTTAATGGTCTGACTAAGATTGGAGGCGCCCAGGAAAGCATGGCCACTGGTCTCTCCATCACCCCAGAACTAAAACAATTTCTGAGGCCAACTCTTCAGACAGGGATTAGACTGGACTGTGGGACATAAAGTGATACTCATGAAGAATGTGCCACTTAGACAAATAGATATAAGAGACCAAAGGGGCGGCTTCTGTCCAGAGGTGAGAGGGGAAGGCAGAGAGAGTTAGGAGCTGGTTGAATGTTCATGGGGAATCAGGGGCAGAGGGGAGGAGTGCGCTGTCGCAGAATGGGGTGAGCGGTTGGGGTCTCATAACAATGTATGTTAAAAAAAATTCTGTATGGGAGACTAACTTGAAATGTAAACTTCATTTAATTACATCAATTAAAAAAAAAGAATTTAGCTGATGAACTGGATGTGGTATATGAGAGAAATAAAAAAACTTAAAGGTCTGAGGCCTAAGGAAGTAGAAGAATGATGTTGTCATTTCCTGATCTGGGAAGACTACAGGAGAAGCAGGTTTTGGAGGATAGATCAGTAGCTCAATTTTGGTCGTGTTATTAGGCATGCAAATGGAGATATAAATTTGGGTGTCGTCAGCTCATAGATGGTGTTTAAAGCCCTGATCCGAATGGATGAGATCACTAAGGGAGTGTGTGAGGATAGAGAAGGAAAAAAGCCCAAGGGCTAAGTCATGGGGAACTCCAAAGTTTAAAGGTTAGGGAGATGAGGAGGAACAAGCAAAGAGACTGAGAAAGAATGGCAAATAGATGTAGGAGGGAACCAGAAGAGTATTGTTTCCTTGAAGCCAAAAAGATAAATAAATAAATAAAAGTGTTTCGAGGAGAAGGAGGAGAAAGTGATGAACTAGCTATCATGGATTAAATTGTGTCCCCCCAAAAATGTCAGCGAGGCTAGTCCATGATTCCCAGTATTGTGTAATTGTCCACCATTTTGTCATCTGATGTGAGTTTCCCATGTGTTGTAAGTCCTATCTCTATGATATTGAAGAGGTGGAATTGAGCAACAGCTATGTTAATAAGGCAGGACTCAATCTATAAGATTAGGTGGTGTCTTAAGTCAATTTCTTTTGAAATACAAAAGAGAGAATCGAGCAGAGAGACGGGGGATCTCATACCACCAAGAAATAAGAGCCAGAAGAATAGTGCGTCCTTTGGACCCGGAGTCCCTACGCTAAGAAGCTCAACGACCAGGGAAGATTGATGACAAGGGCCTTCTCCCGGAGCCAATGGAGAGAGAAAGCCTTCCTCTGGAGCTGGCACCGTAAATTTGGACTTCTAGCCTCCTAGACTGTAGAGAATAAATTTGTCTATGTTAAAAGCCATCCACTTGTGGTATTTCTGTTACAGCAGCACTAGATAACTAAGACACTAGCAAATCCTGCCAAAAGATCAAATAAGATGGAGCCTGAGAATTAACCAATGAAAATGGAGGTCATTAGTGATCCTGATAAGGGCGGATTGGATGGATTGGTGAAGAAAAAGCGAACATGGAGCGGGTTCTAGAGAATGAGGGAAGAAAAGAGACAGTGAATATAGACAACTCTTTCAAAGGAGGGAAGGAGAGAAATGGGGTGGGACTTGGAGAGGAAAGAGGATCTAGAAAGAGCTATGTCAAGATCAAGAAATCACAGCATGTTAGTACATTGGTGGGAAAGATTCAACAGAGAGGAAAAACTGATGATGCAGCAGACAGATAGTGAGGAGTTTCTGGAATATGTCCTGAAACAGGTGAGAGATGACATCTAGTTCACAAATGAACAGTTGCCTTACATAAGGGCAGGGACAGTTCACCTGTAATAACAGGAGAGAAGGCAAAGTGCGTGGACACGTGGTGAGCGAGCTGTGGCAGATCTCTCTGGTTACTTTTGTTGTCTCAGGGGTAGAAGAAACAAGAACATCCTCTAAGAGTGAGGAGGATGGAGGAGCTGGAGATTTGAAGACAGAAAAGGTAGGAAAGAGATAGGAATAGACTCGGTAACAGTCTGATTGCCAGGCAGACTTATGGGCTCACTTGAGGTCATTGATTTAAAGTGAGCCCAGTCAGCTGATTGTGTGTTTTTCTCCCATCACATTCAACTGCAGGCGTGGAATAGGCAAAGAACCTATAACTAAAGCAGCGTTGTGCCAAGCAAGTCCAACAGTGGGAAAAGGGCCAGGGAGCTCGGGATGTATCTGTTCTAAGGGATTAGCCTGGTAAAGAAAGACATGAGGGTGAATCAAGGGATTGTAAATCACAGTGAAGTCAAAGGATTGCTGGAACTGGGATGTTGTGGTAGTAGTTAGGTGCTGTCAAGTTGGTTCTCACTCATAGCAACCCTATATACCACAGAATAAAACAATGCCTGGTCCTGCGCCATGCTCACAATTGTTGTTATGCTTGAGCCCATTGTTGCAGCCACTGTGTCAATCCATCTTGTTGACGGTCTTCCTCCTTTTCGTTGACCCTCTACTTTACCGAGCATGATGTCCTTCTCCAGGGACTGATCCCTTCTGACAACATGTCTGTCTTAGTCATCTAGTGCTGCTACAACAGAAATACCACAAGTGGATGGCTTTAACAAAGAGCAATTTATTTCTTCACAGTAAAGTAGGCTAAAAGTCCAAATTCAGGGCATCAGCTCCAGGGAAAGGCTTTCTGTCTCTGTCGGCCTTCTCATCAATGTTCCCCCGGACTAAGACCTTCTCCGCACAGGGACCCCGGGCCCAAAGGATATGCTGTGCTCCTGGCACTGCTTTCTTGGTAGTATGAGATCCCCCTGTCTCTCTGCTCACTTCTCTCTTTTATATCTCAAGAGATTGCCTCAGGACACAATCTCATCTTGTAGATTGAGTCCTGCCTTACTAACACAACTGCCGCCCATCCTCCCTCATTAACATCATAAAGGCAGGATTTAAAACATATAGGAAAGTCACACAATACCAGGAATCATGGCCCAGCCAAGTTGATACACACATTTTGGGGGGACATAATTCAATCCATGACAATGTCCAAAGTATGTAAGATGTAGTCTTGCCATCCTTGCTTCTAAGGAGCTTTCTGACTGTACTTCTTCCAAGACAGATTTGTTTGTTCTTTTGGCAGTCCATGGTATAGTCAATATTCTTTGCCAACACCACAATTCAAAGGCGTCAATTCTTCGGTCTTCCCTATTCATTGTCCAGCTTTCGCATGCATATGATCCGATTGAAAATACCATGGCTTGGGTCAGGCGCACCTTAGTCTTCAAGTCTTGCTTTTCGACACTTTAAAGAGGTCTTTTGCAGCAGATTTGCCCAGTGCAATGCGTCTTTTGATTTCTTGACTGCTGCTTTCATGGGGGTTGATTGTGGATCCAAGTAAAATGAAATCCTTGACAACTTCAATCTTTTCTCCATTTATCATGATGTTGCTTATCGGTCCAGTTGTGAGGATTTTTGTTTTCTTTATGTTGAGGTATAATCCATACTGAAGACTGTGGTCTTTGATCTTCATCAGTAAGTGCTTCAAGTCCACTTCACTTTCAGCAAACAAGGTTGTTTCATCTGCATAATGCAGCTTGTTAATGAGTCTTCCTCCAATCCTGATGCCGGGTTCTTCTTCATATAGTCCAGCTTCTTGGATTATTTGCTCAGCATACAGATTGAATAGGTATGGTGAAAGGATACAACCCTGATGCACACCTTTCCTGACTTTAAACCACATAGTATTCCCTTGTTTTGTCCAAACAACTGCCTCTTGATCTATGTACTGGTTCCTCATGAGCACAATTAAGTGTTCTGGAATTCCCATTCTTCGCAATGTTATCCATAATTTGTTATGATCCACACAGTCAAATGCCTTAGCATAGTCAATAAAAGACAGGTAAACATCTTTTTGGTATTCTCTGCTTTCAGCCAGGATCCATCTGGTTCCTTGTCCTCTTCTGAATCCGGCCTGAATTTCTGGCAGTTCCCTGTTGACATACTGCTGCAGCCGCTTTTGAATGATCTTCAGCAAAATTTTACTTGCATGTGATATTAATGATATTGTTGGATAATTTCCGCATTCAGTTGAACCACCTTTCTTGGGAATAGGCATAAATATGGGTCTCTTCGAGTCGGTTGGCCAGGTAGCTGTCTTCCAAATTTCTTCACATAGATAAGTGAGCCCTTCCAGCGCTGTTGCCGTTTGTTGAAACATCTCAATTGATATTCTGTCAGTTCCTGGAGGCTTGTTTTTTGCCAATGCTTTCACCGCAGCTTGGACTTCTTCCTTCAGTAGCATTGGTTCCTGATGATATGCTGCTTCCTGAAATGGCTGAACGTCAACCAATTCTTTTTGGTATAATGACTCTGTGTATTCTTTCCATCTTCTTTTGATGCTCCCTGCGTCATTTAATATTTTCCCCATAGAATCCTTCACAATTGCAACTTGAGGCTTGAATTTTTTCATCAGTTCTTTCAGCTTGAGAAATGCCGAGTGCGTTCTTCCCTTTTGGTTTTCTATCTCCAGGTCTTTGCACATGTCACTATAATACTTTACTTTGTCTTCTTGAGCTGCCCTTTGAAATCTTCTGATCATTTCTTTTACTTCATCATTTCTTCCTTTTGCTTTAGCTACTCTACGTTCAAGGGCAAGTTTCAGAGTTTCTTCTGACATCCATTTTGGTCTTTTCTTTCTTTCCTGTCTTTTTAATGACCTCTTGCTTTCTTCATGTATGGTGTCCTTGATGTCATTCCACAACTCGTCTGGTCTTCAGGGTCATTCATGTTCAATGCATCAAATGTATTCTTGAGATGGTCTCTAAATTCAGGTGGGATATACTCACGGTCGTACTTTGGCTCTCATGGACTTGTTCTAATTTTCTTCAGTTTCAACTTGAACTTGCATATGAGCAATTGATGATCTGTTCTGCAGTCGGCGCCTGGCCTTGTTCTGACTGATGATATTGAGCTTTTCCATCGTCTCTTTCCACAGCTGTAGTCGATTTGATTCCTGTGTATTCCATCTGGCAAGGTCCATGTGTATAGTCACTGTTTATGTTGGTGAAAAAAGGTATTTGCAATGAAGAAGTTGTTGGTCTTGTAAAATTCTATCATGTGATCTCTGGCATCGTTTCTATCACCAAGGCCATATTTTCCAACTACCGATCCTTCTTCTTTGTTTCCAACTTTTGCATTCCAATCACCAGTAATTTTCAATGTATCCTGATTGCATGTTCAGTCAATTTCAGACTGCAGAGGCTAGTAAAAGTCTTCAGTCTTCATCTCTGGCCTTAGTGGTTGCTGCATAAATTTGAATAATAGTCGTATTAACTGGTCTTCCTTGTAGACGTATGGATATTATCCTATCACCAACAGCATTGTACTTCAGGATAGATCTTTAAATGTTTTTTGACGAGGAATGCATTGCCATTCCTCTTCAAGTTGTCATTCCCGGCATAGTAGACCATATGGTTGTCCAATTCAAAATGGCCAATACCAGTCCATCTCAGCTCACTAATGCCTAGGATATCAATGTTTATGTGTTCCATTTCATTTTTGACGATTTCCAATTTTCCTAGATTCATACTTTGTATATTCCACATTCCAATTATCTAAATGGATGTTTGCAGCTGTTTCTTCTCATTTTGAGTCGTGCCACATCAGCAAATGAAGGTTCTGAAAGCTTGACTCCATCCACTTTATTAAGGTTGACTCTGTTTTGGGAAGGCAGCTCTTCCCCAGTCATCTTCTGAGTGTCTTCCAGCCTGGGGGGGCTCATCTTCGGCTCTATATCAGACAATGTTCCGCTGCTAATCATAAGGTTTTCATTGGCTAATTCTTTTCAGAAGTAGACTGCCAGGTCCTTTTCCTAGTCTGTCTTAGTCTGGAAGCTCAGCTGAAACCTGAGTGACCCTGCTGGTATCTGAATACCAGTGGCATAGCTTACAGCATCACAGCAACATGCAAGCCCCCACAGTACGACAAACTGACAGACATTTGAGGGGGAACTTGGATACTAAGGGAAATGAGCTAAAAAGATATGAGGTGATGGTCAGAGAGGGAGAGATTTGAAGTTAAGATTATAGAAGGGCTGCTGTTATTGGTAAGGAGGTCTGACCACAGGAGGACAAGATCCTTGAGGAAAGGAGGTCAAAGGACTGAGAGGGGGTTGGAAGTCTCCTTTATATGGATATATGGATATTGAAATCGTCAAGAATTATGATAGGCCATCCTGAGACCAGAAGAACTAGATGGTGCCCGGCTACCACCAATGACCACCCTAACAGGGAACACGTTAGAGAGTCCCTGATGGAGCAGGAGAAAGGCAGGGTGCAGAACTCAAATTCTAGTAAGAAGACCAGACTTAATGGTCTGACTGAGACTGGAGAAACCCCAGAAAGCATGTCCCCTGGACTCTCTGTCAACCCAGAACTAAAACAATTCTCGAGGCCAACTCTTCAGTCAAAGATTGGACTGGACTGTGGGACATAAAATGATACACGTGAAGAGTGTGCTTCTTAGCTCAAGTAGATACATGAGACTAAACAGGCAGCTTCTGTCCGGAGAAGAGATGAGAAGGCAGAGAGGGTCAGGAGCTGGTTGAATGGACACAGGAAATCAGGGGTAGAAAGGAGGAGTGTGCTGTCACAGTATAGGGAGGGCAATTAGGGTCACATAACAATGTATTTAAAAAAATTTTGTATGAGAGACTAACTTGAACTGTAAACTTTCACTTAAACTACAACAATAAAATTTTTAAAAAAGAATTATGATAGGTGTAGTATAGGAGAGAGTGACGGGGGGGCAGTAGATGCTGCAAAAAGATGCTGCAAAAAGGAGGGGCGGGAGGTCATTTAATCAGAAGGTACTACTCAATGAATATGTGTGTGTGTATATATATGAAGTCCTGGTGGCGCAGTGGTTAAGAGCATGGCTGCTAACCAAAAGGTCAGCAGTTCAAATCCACAAGGTGCTCCTTGGAAACCCTAGGGGGCAGTTCTACTCTATCCTATAGGGTCGTTATGAGTCAGAACCAACTTGACGGCAATGGGTGGTTTGGGTATATATATACACGATATACACATATATCAAAATATATATATGATATATACATCTATCAAAATATAGAACATTTCTAGCACCCAGATTTTCCCTCTTAACCTTTCCCAGACAATACCTTCCCCCATAGGTAACCACTATTCTGCTTCTATCAGCATGGATTTGTTTTGCCTGTAAATGAAATCATACAGTATATAATCTTCTATGTTTAGCTTCTTTCAACATTTTGTTTGTGAGATTTAATCATGCTATAGCAATGGTTTGATCTTTTTTATTGCTATGTAGTATTTTATTTTATGCGTAAGCCACAATTTATTTATCCATTCTACTGTTAATGGACATTGTGGTTGTATCAAGTTTTTAGCTATTGTGAATAAAACTACTATGGACATTCTTGTACCTGATGGAGAGCTTGCACTAATTTTTCTTGGGTGTATAGTGAGGAGTGGAATCACTGGGTAGAAGGGTATGTGTAGGTTTAGATTTAGTAGATATTGCCAGTTTTGCAAACTGTTTCAGTTCATACTTCCACCAACAATGTGTTAAGTGTTTCACTTGCCGTGCAGTATCCTCACCAACACTTAGTATTGTCAGTCCTTTTAATTTTAGCTCTTCAATAGGTTGTTGTTGTTAGGTGCTGCTGAGTAGATTTCAACTCGTAGCAACCCCATGTGACAGAGTAGTACTGCCCCATAGGGTGCCCTAGGCTGTAATCTTTACAGAAGCAGATCACCAGGTCTTTCTCCCATGGAGTCACTGGGTGGGTGACCGCCAACCTTACAGTTAGCATCTAAGCGCTTAACCATTTGTACCGTCAGGGTTCCTTCATTCCGGTGGGTACGTTGTGGTATTTCGCTGTGGTTTTAATTTGCGTTTCTCTGATGAAAAAGGATGTTAAGCACCTTTTCATTATTTTCATTGGCCATTTGGATCTCCTGTTTTGTAAAATGATTCCTCAAGTCTTTTGCCCATGTTTTTATTGGGTTGTTTAGTTTTTGGCTTTTTTTTTTCTTATTGATTTGTAGCTTTTACATATTCTGTATACAAATCCTTTGTCAAGTATATTAATTGCAGATGTTTTCTTCAAGCTTGTGGCTTGCCTTTCCACTTTCTTTATGGTATCTTTTGATGATCAGAAGTTCTTAATTTTAATAAAGCCCAATTTATCTATCTTTTCTTTTATGGTTAGTGCTTTCTGAGTCCTGTTTAAGATCAAAAAGATATTCTTTTTCCTATTTTTCTAGAAGCCTGTTTTACCTTTCACATTTAGGTCTCTGATCTATTACAAATTAATTTTTGTATATGGTGTGAGGTTAGGGGTCAAAGTTCATTTTCTTCCCACATAGATATTCTCCATTTATTGCAAAAATCATCTTTTCTCTGACTGAATTACAGTGAAGCAGTGTTGTGTTCTTGAACTGGATAATTCTAGGATTTCTTGTAATTTGTGTTTGGTTTTTGTGAATTCCCTAAACTTCTGATTATCTGGAAATGCCCCAATTTGGCCATCATATTTGAGAAACAGTTTTGCTAGATATATAATTCTTGGCTGGCAATTTTTTTCCTTCAAGGCTTCATATATGTTATCCCATTACCTTCTTGCCTGCATGGTTTCTGCTGAGTAGTCCGAGCTTAGTTTTATCGACTATCCTTTGTAGATGCCTTTTTGTTTATCCCCACTTGTCTAATTCTGAAATTTTATTGTTAATCTTTTGGATTTCTGTTTGCTGTCTCTCTATGGATTCTTCCAGCCTGTTAAATTTGTCACTGTGCTCTTCTCTAATCTTCTTAAGTTCGTATTTGGCTTTGTCTGTATGTTCCTTGGCTTGGTCTGCGTTTTGCCTCATCTCTTGAAGAGTTCTGTAAAATAATCTTTTGTATTCTACCTCTAGTAACTCCAAGAAGTTCTCTTCCTCCAAAAGATTTCTTGATTCTTTGTTTTGAGAGCTTGCTGAAGCCATCATGGTCTTCCTCTTTATGTGATTTGATTGACTGTTGTCTCTGAGCCATCAATAAGTTATTATATTTATTTATTTTATGTTTGCTTACTGTGTCCTAGCTTCTTGTTTTGTTTTGTTATGCCCAAATAGGCTGCTCGTGTGAGCTAGTTTGATTATTGGCACCTTTGAAGCTCAAACATCCTGTCACCAGATGGTTAGATCTGTTACTAGGTATGTGAGACCAGGAGTCTGTTTACTTTTCTTGCATGGATTGAGTTCAGGTGTCCAGGTAGACGGTCACCAAGTGTGTGGTGCAGGCTCTCACCTACAGTCCTACATGCGCATGGGTGATTAGTGTGGGCACAGGTATCTGGCTGCAGTAGGGGGGTCATGCACTGAGCAAGGCAGGAGGCTGACAGCTGCCCCTGAGTGTCTGGGAGGAAAGCGTGTCCCTGTTTCCTAGAGTGCATAGGTGGGTGGGTTTTGCAGCCAGATTATGGGCACCCAATGCTGTTGGCTGTAAGGACTGGGAGGCACCACTCATCCTTGGACCCGTCACAGGTGGCTAGGTGGCGTGGGTGGAGCCACCAGTCCTCAGGCCCCTGATGTGGGTACCTGAGGACCCTGCTTTATGGGCAGGGTGGTGTCAAATGTCACAAACCTGTCACTCCACATATAGCTGATACAGTTGAAGTTAGGCTTCAGGTATATACCCTGTTGTATTGTGCTAATGAGGGCCTACGCTGTTGAAATGGGCCCACACATGTCTATGCAGGGGTGAAAGGCATTCAAAATCTGTGGACCCCATTTGCCTATGCCTAGGCAAAGGAGCTGTGCCTGCCCTGAGTTCCTGGCTTAGGGAGCTGGCAAATTATTTTTCCCTGTTTGTTAATTTGTTCCCTCTCCAAGGCGGGGAGAATGGCTGAGGGTGCATGCCGGGTCCTACTTCCAGCCCAGGGGACTTGGCAATCACTGAAGCTGGCCCTGAACCCGGTGCAGAGTGGGGAGGAGGCAGGTAAATGGAAGAGCGGTTCTTCTCAAATAGGGGGTTTTTGATCCGTGCAGTGGGTTAGACACATATGCTTATCTTTTGCTGATTAAACACTGCTTTTCACTGGTTCTGGAGGTTTGAGTAGACTCTCTGCCACTTGGTCTCTCCCGATGTGGAAAACATGTCTCAAATGCCACTGCTTACCTCACTGTGCACGTCAGCTGATCTGGCCTGCAGGGTATGGATTCCCACCGGCTCAGGTCTGGCAACTCCTCTCTGCTTCCAAACCATCTCTCCCTCCCCCTGCCACTCAGTCCAATTCCTCAACTTCACCTTTGATGTTCAGGGCTCCTAGATTGTCATATATAATTGATTCAATTTTTGGGGGGGGTGTTTGTTTTAAGACAGTCCACAGGAAGTGTCTGACTACTCCGCCGTCTTGGCCCTGCCTTTCAAACTGGATAATTCTAGTAGTAACTTCCTGATACCTCACAACTTCTTGATCAAGGATAGCAGCCTCCATGGCAGATGGTTCTGCAGTGTCCTGGGAACCCAAGCTAGATCCCTCTCCTACAGCCCTCCCAATAACTTTTGTAAACACCTAGTTCATTTGTTAAATCCTTGTCTCTTTAAAATACCTAGAACAGATTTTGTTTCTTGCACTGAAGCCTGACCATCAAGCCCTCACACTTATGTATGTAACTCATCTTGCCTGTTCTCAGTGCTGTTTGTGGGCATGTTTAGTTGCCTTTATAGGGTTGCTATGAGTCAGAATCAACTTGAGGGCAACTGGTTTGGGTTTTGCTTACCCAGAACCCAGCTGCCATTTAGTCAATTCCAACTCATGGTGACCTCATGTGTGTCAGAGTAGAACTGTGCTCCACAGAGTTTTCAGTGGCTGATTTTCTGGAAGTAGATCTCCAGGCCTTTCCTCCAAGGTGCTTCTGGGTGGACTCGAACCTTCAATCTTTCAGTGAGCAGCTGAGCATGTTAACTGTTTGACCCACCTAGGAACTCCTGCCTTTAGCTTAAGCTTCTCTTATTTCCTCAGCAGCTGCCTGGAGACTATGGTGGCCAATGAGGGAAGAGCTTTTCTGTGGTTTATTTTTTATTGTTGTAGGAGACATGAGCCACCGAGACCACCATGTGTGAGTATGCAGAGTCCAGCCTCAAGGCCCCTCAGCCTCCTCCCCTCCACTGCCCCACATTCACTTCCAGAAACTGAAGTCCTCATGCCCCCGGTCCCAACACTCCTTCCTCAAACCCCACCATTCCCCCGAGCTGGTCTCACCCACAAACATGGCTCCATCTATCACCTTGGCTCTGCAAGCTTATCACTCGCTCAGACCTCCCACCTAAGCTCCCTGTGCCACCCGGAGGTGCTACAGACACTTCCAAGGCCCCGTGACCACAACCATATTCACTGCTTTCAACCATATTCACTGCTTTCTACCAAACATTCTCTTTTTCCTGGATTTTCCATCTCAAGGAAAGTCACCACCATGAACCCACACACAGAAAACTGGGAGTCCTCTCTTTCTTGACCCTCTTCCTTATCACCCACCATAAATATCACTCAAAGGTCTGTCAAAACAAACAAAGGTCTGTCAATTCCACCTCCTTAGTATCTCCGGAATCCACCCCCCAAGTCCAGTCACAACCCTTGTTTCAGCCATTGTCACATCCAGCCTGGCTGTTTGCAATCAATTCCTCACCCTTGCCCCACCCCAACTGAGACATTTTTCCCTTATAAAATCACACTAATCATATATTCTGATGTTTAAACCCTTCACTGCCTCCCCACTGTCTGCACAATAAAGCCCAGACTCCTTGGTGTGTCCTACCAGACGCTTCACAAGCTTCCTCTCTATTCAGCCTCACACCCTGCCACTCCCCACACCCTGTACTCTACCAGGCTGCTTGGTAGGTCCCCAAACATGCTGTGCTGTTTGCTACATTTGCACTACAGTTCTGTCTACCTACATTTTTCCTTCCCCTTTTCTTGTCTGTCTGGCAAACTCCTAGTCTTCCTGTCAAGCTGTGATCAGTGCCACCTCTGTGCTGCTGCCATGCTACGTCCGTAGCTCTGCCATCTCACCGGCTTTGGCATCAGAATTCAGGCTGGGCCATTTGGCTCCTCCCACTAGAATATGGCATTCTTAAGGCCTGAGACTGTGTCTTATTCACCTTTGTACCACTCATGCCTGTCTCAGCACCTGGCCTCGAGCAGACACCCAGAAAAATGTTTGTTAAATGAGTGAATACATAGAAAATGAATACATATAAAGCTGGCCAAGTAGTTTAATCCTTCCAGGCATCAGTTTTCTCATTTGAAAAATGGAAATAACACCTGCCCTGCTCCCAGAAGTGTTGTAAAGACCAGATAATCGATGTGACAGCGTTTTTAATTTTTAAAAATTTTATTGTGATATAATATATATAACCAAAAATTTGCCATTTTTAAGCGTACAATTCAGTAACACTAATGATGTTCACCATGTTGCACAGCCTTCACTGTCTCTTTCCAAAAGTTTGTCATCACCTCAAACAGAAACTTAGTGCCCCTTAAGCACCAGCTCCCTGTTCTTCTCTCTCCTGGCCCCTGGCAACCACTAATACACTTCTTGGAATACTGTTTCGTAAACTGAAAAGAGCAAAACCTCCCAGACAGCCTAATCCAGTGCAGTGGATGGAGGCCCTGAGGAACCACACTTTTCCACTTTCTAGGACAAAGGCCACAAACTATGGGCCCACGGGCTGAGACTGGACTAGATTAAAAAAATTATTTTGAAGAGCTTCCATTTCTGCCAGTGTTGCAAATAGAAGATCACTGAAATACGACCTGGTACCAATGTGCCTGATTATGCTAGATAAAATATTTAAAATATCTTTTCTTCAGGTTTTAAAAAATATTTTAATACTGTGAAGCATTTCAAACATGCATAAAAGTGAACAGAATAGAATAACGAACCCACAGGTAACTATCAGTCAGCTTCAGTGATGATCAAATCAGGGCCAATATTATTTTATCTGTACCCTACCCACTCACCCCTTATTATTGTGAAAAAATGGGACAAATTGAAACTGTGTGCCTTCTGACATGATGCAATGAGAAGAAAACAGTATCACTCACGGTATTCCTGCCAAAAAATGCATAATGTGAATGTAATCATGAGAAAACATCAGACAAGCCTGAACTGAGGTACATTTTACAAAATAACTGGTCTATGATATTGTAACGTGTCAAGGTCGTAAACATAAAGGAAAGACAGGAACTCTTCTGGGTTGAAAGAGTCTAGGGAGATAAGACAACTAACTGCAACATGATGTTCTAAACTGAATCCTTTTGCTATAAAGGCCATTATTGAGATAGTTGGTGAAACTAGAATGGAGTTTGAGGATTTTTTGTTGCTGTTAGCTCCAACTCATGGTGACCTTATGTACAACAGAATGAAACATTGCCAGGTCCTGCACCTCCATGATCTCTGAATATGTTTGAGCTCATTGTTGAGGCAATTGTATCAATCCACCTCATTGAGCGTTTTCCTCATTTTCACTGACCCACTACTTTACCAAATATGATGTCCTTATCTAGTGATTGGTCTTTCCTGATGACATGTCCAAAGTAAGCAAGACCTAGTCTCTCCATCCTTGCTTCTCAGGAGCATTCCAGTTGTATTTCTTCTAAGACTGATTTGTTTGTTCTTATGGCAATCCACAGTATGTCCAATATTCTTTGCCAACACCACAATTCAAATGCACCAATTCTTCTCTGTCTTCTTTTTTCCTTGTCCAATTTTTGCATGCAGATGAGGTGACTGAAAAGACTATGGCTTGCGTCAGGCACACTTCAGTCATCAAAGTGAAAACTTCGCTTTTCAGAAGTTTAAAGAGGTCTTTTGCAGCAGATTTGGATTACATGGTAGTAATATATTGGTGTTAATTTCTTAATTTGTATGGTTGTCTTGTGGTTAAGTAAAAGAATGTCCTTTTCATAGGAAATAAACACTAAGGTATTCAGGGGTGATAAAGCATTATGTTGGCTAGTTACTCTCCAATGGTTCAGGATAAAATAAATCCTTTGGATTATACTTGTAATTGTTCTGTAAATTTGAGATTACTTCAAAAGAAAAAAAAAAGACTGAATGGCTAATAATATTCTAAAACTGATAAAAGATACTAAGCCTCAGATTAAGGAATCTCAACAAATTCCGAGCTTGAGATACAAAAATAAATCTACACCTAGATACTTTATACCAAAACTGCAGAGCATCAAAAACAAAAAGAAGACATTAAAATCAGCCTGAGAAAAAAAGTGTTTTTTACAAAGAAATAGCAATTAGATTTATGCCTGATTTCTCTTTTATAATATTTTATTGTCTTTTTGTGAAAGTTTTCACAGAAAATCGGGTTCCCATTTAACAATTTCTATACATATGGTTCAATGACATGGCTTATGTTTTTCACAAGGTGTCAGCGTTCTCGTTATTTCCGCTGTGGTTGTTTCGTGTCTGTTATGCCTGACTTCTGAACAACAACAGTGAAAGCCTAAAGGCAGTGGAATGATATCTTCAAAGTTCTGGGAGAACATATTCACCAATCTCAAGTTCAATATCCAGTATCTTTAGATATGAGGGTAAAATAAAGAAATTCTTAAACAGCAAAAACAGAAAGCGTTTACTGTCAACCTGTCTTCACTAAAAGAACTTCTACAAGATTTACTTCTGAAAGAGTGAAAATTATCCCAGAAAGGTCTGTGAAGCAAGAATTGGCGAGGAAAACAAAAAAAAGGTAAATGTGTGGGTAAAGCAAAATAAACGTTGCTTATATAAGACAATAGGGATGATATCTAATTTAGGTAGTTTAAAAGCAAGACAGACTCTTGGGTAAAGATGGTGGATTACATATACTCATTTATTTTTGCATCTTCCTAAAAGCTCCTGAAATGACAATAAAGGGATTTTTTTAAAAAGGCATAAGATCACAAAGACAAAGAAAATGGAAAAGAGGACAATAGGGAAGTCCTGAAAAAGCTGGAAAGTGAATGGATGGGTGATAATTGACTAGGGAGGCAAAGACAACTGAATCCTAAGCTAGTGGGTAAAGCTGAAAAACAAGCTGGTTACACTGTAGAATCCCCTAAGTATTAGGAACCAGCAATACCAAGCACCTCCGGAAGGGGATGATAAAGGTAGGGTGAAAAACAGGGGAATTATTTGAAAATCTAATTAAGAAGAGTTATACCCAGATCCCCTGCCCCATTCCTTGCTGCTCCTTGACTGCCTCTCCTCCACCACAGCAGAAAACAGGAGATTTACGTTCTAGAAAGGGCAGGAATACTATACTGAAACTAGGAAGACTAAAAGAACATTTACATCCTGGATTTTTAGAATCCCAGACCTTTTCCCCAACTCAGTCTCCAGAAAACAAGCAATCAGAACCATGCCTTCCAAGTAGAAGACTGGAGTATGTCTTCTTTAGAGAATCTGATGTAAAGATACTGATATCGGGGTTCCTCAGGAAAAGGCCCAGCGAGATCATCCAACAGAGAACCTTACAGTAAACAACTTCTCACCAAGGCTCAAAAATATTGTCTTGCTAAACCTTAAACCAAAAATATCCCTTGAAATCTTCTTAAAACCAAACAATAGTTTAGAATAACTAGTAAAGAAGGTCTGCCTTGAGCATTACGCTCTTTTAAGATCTCTCTATATGGGACCAAATTGACAACAGCAACTGAAAAGATTAGATAAGAACCTTAGGGGGCAGTGAGTTTATGTTGATGGGAGAGGAATAACTCAGAAAAGGAGGGTGAGAATGGTTGCACAACTCAAAGAATGTAACCAACGTCACTGAATTGTACATGAAGAAATTGTCGAATTGGTGCACTTTCTGCTGTGTATATTTTCAACAACAACAAAAGTAAACTAAATTACATACATATATATATAGCCTTCCATGTTGCTGTTAGGTGCTGTCGAGTCGGTTCTGACTCATAGAGACCCCATGTACAACAGAATGAAACACTGCCCGGTCCTGCACCCTCCTCACAACCATCGTTATACTTGTGCCCATTATTGCAACCACTGTCAGTCCATCTCATTGAGGGTCTTTCTCTTTTTTGCTGACCTTCCATTTTACAAAGTATAATGTCCTTCTCCAGGGACTGGTCCCTTCTGATAACATTGCCTCCCATACACCCCGAGAAAGTAAAACTTAGCTCTAACTGAGAAAGTAAAATTTTGTCCTGCCATACATCAAGCTGGGATAACACGCACATGTAAGCCAGCTGCAAAGTTGACAGGAAATGGTATTTCTCATAAGGTATCTGGCAGTAAAGGTCATAATGACCCCTTTCTGTGAGCAACTACTACTTTCTTACTCACTAAGAAACCTAGTTCTCTAAAATCAGACTACCAGAAACATTGCTGTTGGAAATTGTATCAGTAAGAATTAATCATTCCACTTTCGCTTGAAGGATCCAAGTCACTTTGAGACAGAGAAGCAGCGCTGATCTACAACCAAGGTGCAGAGCTTCAGGTGAAGGGTTGCTGGACACAATATTCTACATCCCTATTTACGGTCCAGACCTAATGTTAACCCCTTTACGCAGATCCCAATTTGCTTGAAGCCTACTAAACGCCGTTTCATTGAAATCTTATCTAACCTCCACGCTTATCTGGAATCTTGGACTACCCCTATCTCTTCCTTTGTTTGCTGAGATGCCGTATGGTTTCCTCTGGAATGGGGTCTCCTCATTGCAACAAGCCAATAAACCATGGTGGCCTTTGGCAAATTGGGCTAGGACAACTCTTTCAGAGAAAACTGGAAGCTTTGGTCCAGAGAGTAATCAAGAAAGAAGTCCAATGGAACACAGGAAATAGGATTTAATACAGGCAAGAAGCAAGGCGAATCTCCAGGATGAGAGTAAAGAGAGATCACAGGGGAAAGGGAAGCAGGTCAGAAAGGGTCAGGTCAGGAGGCTTCATGAAGGACTTCTTTGGGAAGGAGAAACTGACTGAATGCCATGGGAGAAGATTCAGACAATCGGAGAAAAGGCTGGGTGGGTTAGTAGGTAGAAGACAAAGCATTTCAAGGAAGGAAAAGTATTATAGTGGCTCATGCGCAAACAGTGTTTACATAGTCAAAATACTGTCAATTCTGGATACTCCTTTGCCCAAAAAATTATATGGAAAAATGCGGGAGGGAGGGTGAAGGTAGGAGCAGGTGAGTCCTCATCTTCCATTGTTGGAAAACAATGAATAGTATTATAAAGTAAAAAATCAAACAGTTACAATAGAAGCATGTTATTTAGAGATATGGAAAGAGATAATTGACAAAATATTAGGTACAAGAGTTGAAAGTGGTTGCCTCTGGATAGGGGGAATTGGGGGGAGTAGGATGAGATGTATTGTTATTAACAACAAGCATTGGAACTTTTTAAATTATGTGCATGTATAATTAAAAAAAACTAAAACAAGAAAGACAGAGCTAAAATCCTGAACATAACTTCATATTATTTGGGAGGGGTTCTAATGCTTTTGCATTAATTGATGAATTTTGATTGTTAAATTAGATGTTCATGTCAAAAATTTTAGGTTAAGTACTAAGACTAGAAGCAGAGTGTATAATTTCCAAACAAGTAGAGAGAGAAAACCGGATGGGGCGGCAGGGGGACAAATCAAACAATCCAAAGGAAGACAAGAGATTAGAAAAATAAACAAGACACTTAGAAAAATCTAGATCGATAAAAACACCAAAAAACTGATAGAAATAAATGCAATTGTATCATAATCATAATATAAATGGAGTAAATTCCCCAGTTAAAAGGCAAAGTTTGTTAGACTAAATAAAAATTAAAATCCAGTTAGTTATATGCTGATTACAAGAGATAGACCTAAAACATAAGAAATAGAAAGGTTAAAAGTAAAATAATAAAAATATATGTATATGTCAGGTGTCTTAGTTATCTAGTGCTGCTGTAACAGAAATACCACAAGTGAATAGCTTTAACGAACAGAAGTGTATTCTCTCACAGTCTGGTTGGCTAGCAGTCTGAACGCAGGGCATCAGCTCAGCTCCAGGGGAAGGCTTTCTCTCTCTGTTAGCTCTGAGGGAAGGTCCTTGTCATCAATCTTCCCCTGGTCTAGGAACTTCTCAGGCGCATGGACTCCAGGTCCAAAGGAAGCGCTTTGCTTCTGGCGCTGCTTTCTTGGTGGTATGAGGTTCCCCTGTCTCTCTGCTCGCTTCTCTCTTTTATATCTCAAAAGAGATTGACTTAAAACAACCTAATCTTGTAGACCGGGACCTGCCTCATTAACATAACTGCCTCTAATCCTGCCTCATTAACATCATGGAGGTAGGATTTACAACACATAGGAAAATCACATCAGATGACAAAATGGTGGACAATCACATAATACTGGGAATCATGGCCTAGCCAAGTTGACATATATTTTTGGGGGACACAATTCAATCCGTAACATCAGGCAAATACTAACCGAAAGAAAGCTGAGGTAGCTAACGGTGTAGCTGGTTTTGTCTTCCCCTTCAAGTTACCATTGATTGAAGACTTAGGTGGATGGTCAGAGCGCATGGGGCAATATGGGAAATATGAGAGCTTTTAGGCATAATACGATAAGTAGGATATTTGGTTAAGGTAACTGATGCTTAATAATTGACCAGAAGTCTACTAATTATTTCAGGAAACTACATTACCAAACAAAAACCGTGCCTGGCCTTCAACAGCTTATAACTAACCAGTTGCCATAGGGTTGATTCTGTCTCATGGCAACCCTGTGTGTGTCAGAGTAGAACTGTGCGCGATAGAGTTTTCAATGGCTAATTTTTTGGAAGTAGATCTCCAAGCCTTTCCTCTGAGGCACTTCTGGGTAGACTTGAACTGCTAACATTTAGGTTAGCAGCCGAGCTTGTTAACCGTTTCCACCACCCAGGGACTCTAGCCTATGACTATAACCCCCTGTGATGGTTAATGTGTCAACTTGGCTAGGTTATGATTCTCAGTGGACTGGTTGCTCTTCCATAATGTAATATATATAATCACCTTCCATGATGTAATCTGATGTGATCAGCCAATCAGTTGAAAGGGGAGTTTCCTTGGGGATGTGACCTGACTCCGTAACATAAATGATGTTCTGGCACAGCTTGCTATCTCTCAGATACACACTCTTCTTGTCACCTGACCTCCAGTCCCTGGATTGGAAGCAAGTCTGCAGAAATCTCTGGCCGGCCACCTGACCTGCTGATTTTGGATTCAGCTGCCACCAGAACCCCCATGAGCCAGCAGTGGTCTTCAGCCTGCTGCCTGACCTACGGATTTTGGACTTGCCAGCCCCTATAACTGCTTGAGCCATCTCCTTGAAGTAATTCTACCTCTCATCCTCTCTCTCTATATATATACAGTACAGTGAAACCTGTAAGAGCCGGAACTTGATGGGACTGCCTTGTTTTTCCAGGTCTTACAAATTTTCCACCTTTGAGAGGGTGCAGTCTTTTCTATCTCTTCTTTTCCTTTTAGCGCAAAATATTTGTTTTCCTTCGCTGATGGGTTTCTAAAGCCTTACATTGGTTCCGGCTTTCACAGGTTTTAGTATACATACACTAAATTTTTTACTTTATAATATTATCCATTGACTTCCAATAATGGAAAATGAAGACTCACCTGCTCTCACTCATATATATTTACATGTCTCAATGGTTTTGCTCCTTTAGAGAACCCAGACACTGAGATCCCCTCTAAAACACCCTGGGTCTCAAGCCTACCCCTTAGAAAGTAGCTTCCACAGATTAACGGCAGAGCCATTTTCAGATGGGCCTTGAGGGCTGATGGACAGGAACAAGCTCCCTGAGGGGAGAGCCCGGGGCCATGGAGAACAGTGAAGATTCTCCCCAAGGGCAGAACCAGGCCAGGCAGCTGGACCTACGGAGGAGCTTTCTCTGTCAGAGTGATGGTCAGCGCCCCCAGGTTTGATATATGCTGTGGTTCTGGTTATCTACTGCTGTGTAACACACCACCCCAAAACTTAGTGGCTTAAAATCACGATTAGTTTATTATCTCTCTCAGTTTCTCTGAGTATGAAGGGCTTGGCTGATCAGTTTTGGGTCTGGGGTGCTGTGGGCATTCAAGGGAAGACTGTTGGGGCTGGATGGTTTAAAGCTCTGGATGAAGGAATTGTCAGCATAAACATGCAATGGATGTGACCCTAACACTCCCCAGCATATTTCCTCCTTTTCAAAATGGGCGACTGAGGCAGGGCCAAGATGACGGAGTAGTCAGACGCTTCCAGTGGGCCCTCTTACAACAAAGACCCAATAAAACAAGTGATTCGATTATATATGGCAATCTAGGAGCCCTGAACATCAAAGGCAGAGTTGAGGAATTGGACTGAGTGGCAGGGGAAGTGAGAGACACTTCAGAAGCAGCGAGGAGTTGCCAGACCTGACCCGGCAAGAGCCTGAGCCCTTCATGCCTGACCAGCTCAGGGGTGAGCACGGAGGCAGGCAAGCGGCAGTGCTCGGGAGGTGCATTTTCTGCACCAGGAGAGACCAAGCACCAGAGACTCTACATGGCCACCCAGAACTAGTGAGAAGCAGCCCTCCACGAAAGATAAGTACTTGCCTACGGCTTACTGCACAGATCAAAAACACCCCCCTTAGAAAAAAACCTCTCTCCCATTTACCTCCCTGCCCTGCACTGGGTCCCGGACTGGCTTCAGCAATTGCCGAGTCCTCTGGGCCGGAAGTAGGATCCGTCACACAGCCGGAGCCAGTCTCCCGGCCTTGGAGAGTGAACAAATTAACAAACAGGAAAAAAAAAACTGCCGTCTCCCCTAAGCCAGGAACCCAGGGTAGGCACAGCTCCTTTGCCTAGGCACAGGCATAAGGGATCCATGGACTTTGAGTGACTTTCCCCCTGCATAGACTTGTGTGGGCCCATCTCAACAGCGTAGGCCCGCATTACCGCAGTACAACAGGGTATATACCAGAACTCTAACTTCAACCGTTTCAGAAGTGGCAGGTTCTTGATATATGACAGTTCTCTGCCCATTAAGCAGGGTTTTCACCTACCCACATCAGGGGCCTGAAGACTGATGGCTCCACCCACACCACCTAGCCACCTGCGATAGGGGCCCATGAATAAGAGGAGCCCCCCAGTCCTTACAGCCAACAGCATTAGGTGCTCATAGTCCAGCTGCAACACCCATCCACTACATGCTCTAGGGAACAGGGACACGCCTTCCTCCGGAACACCTGGGGGCGGCCATCAGCCCCCTGCCTTGCTCAGAGTGTGTCCCCCTGCTGCAGTTAGATGCCTGTGCCTACACCAATCACCCATGCCTGTCTAGGACTGTAAGTGAGAGCCTACACCACACACTTGGTGGCTATCTACCTGGGCACCTAAGCTGAACCCATACATAAGGAGTGGGAGGACAACTGAGCTCACATACCTAGTAACAGATCTAACCACCTGGTGGCAGGATGTTAGAGCTTCAAAGGTGCCAGTAATCAAACTAGCTCATACCAGCAGCCTATTTGGGCATATCAAAACAAGAAGCTAGGACACAGTAAGCAAACATAAAATAAATAAATATAATAACTTATCGATGGCTCGGAGACAACAGTCAATATCAAATCACATAAAGAGGCAATCCATGATGGCTTCAGCAAGCTCCCAAAATAAAGAAACTAGAAATTTTCCAGAGGAGAAAATTTCTTGGAATTACCAGAGGCAGAATACAAAAGATTAATATACAGAACTCTTCAAGAATTAGGAAGGAAATTAAGCAAAACGCAGACCACGCAATAGAGGAAATTAAAAAGATTAGAGAAGAACATAATGCCAAATTTAACAGGCTGCAAGAATCCATAGAGAGACAGCAATCAGAAATCCAGAAGATTAACAATAAAATTTCAGAATTCGACAACTCAGTAGGAAGTCATAGGAGCAGAATTGAGGCAATGGAAGTCAGAATTAGTGAGATTGAAGATAAAGCACTTGACACCAACTTATTTGAGGAAAAATCAGATAAAAGGATTTTAAAAAATGAAGAAACCCTGTCATGGATTGAATTCTGTCCCCCCAAAAATGTGTATATCAGTTTGGCTGGGCCATGATTCCTGGTATTGTGTGACTTTCCTATATGTTGTAAATCCTGCCTCTGTGATGTTAATGAGGGAGGATGGGTGGCAGTTGTGTTAGTAAGGCGGGACTCAATCTACAAGACTGGATTGTGTCCTGAGGTAATCTCTTGAGATATAAAAGAGAAAAGTGAGCAGAGAGACAGGGGGAGCTCATACCACCAAGAAAGCAATGCCAGGAGCAGAGCGTGTCCTTTGGACCCGGGGTCCCTGTGCAGAGAAGCTCCTAGTCCAGGAGAACATTGATGAGAAGGCTGACAGAGAGAGAAAGCCTTCCCCTGGAGCTGACGCCCTGAATTCGGACTTTTAGCCTACTTTACTGTGAAGAAATAAACTTCTCTTTGTTAAAACCATCCACTTGTGGTATTTCTGTTACAGCAGCACTAGATGACTAAGGCAAACCCTAAGAACTATGTGGGACTCTATCAAGAGGAATAACCTACAAGTGATTGGACTACCAGAACGGGGGTGGATAATAGAAAATACAGAGAGAATTGTTGAAGATTGGTTGGCAGAAAACCTCCCTGATATCGTGACAGATGACAAGATATCTAGACAAGATGACAAGATGCTCACTGAACCCCACATGAGGTAGATCCCGAAAGAAAGTCACTAAGACGTATTATAATCAAACTTGCCAAAACCAAAGATAAAGAGAGAATTTTAAGAGCAGCTGGGGATAAACAAAAATCATCTACAACTGAGAGTCAATAAGAATAAGCTCAGACTACTCAGCAGAAACCATGCAGGCAAGAAGGCAATGGGATGACATATCTAAAGCCTTGAAGGAAAAAAACTGCCAGGCAAGAATTATATATCCAGCAAAACTGTCTCTCAAATATGATGGCAAAATTAGGGCATTTCCAGATAAATAGAAGTTGGAGGGAATTTGCAAAAACCAAACCAAAATTACAAGAAATACTAAAGGGAGCCCTCCGGTTAGAAAATCAGTAACATCAGATAACAACCCAAGACTAGAACACAGGACAGAGCAACCAGATACCAACCCAGATAGGGAAGTCACAAAAATAAATCAAAGCTAAAACACTGAAAATAGGGAAACAGAGATGTCAATATGTAAAAGATGACAACATTTAAACAGAAAAGAGGGACTGAAAAAATGCAGACATAGATTTTTCATATGGAGAGGAAGTCAAGGCGATATAAAGAAATAAAAAACTGGTATAAACTTAGAAAAATAGGGGTAAATATTAAGGTAACCACAAAGGAAACTAACAATCCTACACATCAAAATAAAAAACTAGAAAAATATAAAGACTCAGCAAACACAAAATCAACAACTATGAAAAAGAGATGAAAGTACATAAAGAAAAACGACTCAGCACAGAAAATTAAGCGGAACAAAGAAACTGTGAATAACACACAAAAAAAGACATCAAAATGACAGCACTAAACTCATACCTAGCAATAATTACGCTGAATGTAAATGGACTAAACGCACCAATAAAGAGACAGAGGGTGGCAGACTGGATAAAAAAACACGATCCGTCTGTATGCTGTCTGCAAGAGACACACTTTAGAACACACACTAAAACCCAAGATGGGCGACTGAGAGCTTGACGTAACTAACACCATGATGAACCTGTTTTCTTTTTCCTTTGCCTTCTCTTTTCCGCATACCTTTGTCAATGGCTTTGTTTTGCTCTGTCCGGCCACCTGTAACTTATGACCCCCCACAGGAAGATCAGAGCCCAGATGTCTGACATGTGTACCTTTAGCCTGCTAAGGGGATGTCCGGCATGTATCTCTTTAGTCTGATAAAGTGTCTCTTGTAATTACCTTGTAATTAATAACTCATCCGGCCATGCCATCTGCGGGCTACAAAGACCCTTCTAACCTTTGTAAAAATCGTATATAAGCTCTAATGTCAAAATGCCTTCCAGGACTCCGTAGAGACAGCCTGCATTGCTGTCGGATCCCTGCTGGTGGCCACCCCCTAAAGAAACGATCTCACTCTTTCTCACTTGGAGTACTTTTCATTGGCTCGAAGGCCCCAGGGCACAGACCCTAATGAGGCAACAATGGGTACTGGAGACCCAGGAATCATCAGAGAGTGGGAGAGCACAGTGGGAGGAATAAGGAAGCCCTGGATGGAATTCCTGAGGAATACTAACAGTTAAGGGAAGAGCAGAGAGAGAAGCCTGGAAAGAAAGTAGAAACAGTGGGGCCAAAAAGAGAGGGTTGGCCGAATGGAGAGAGTGTCCTCGCAGACGCCAAGAAGGGAATGTTTACCGTCACATGCTATGCAGAAGGTTTAGGAAGGAGGATGTCACTGGTGACCCTGTGTGCAGGGGACGGAGGAAGAGGGACTGTAGTGGTTGAGAAGTGAGTGGGAGGAGAGGAGGCAGAGCAGGAGGCAGACTGCCCTCTCCACTAGCCGCTTTTTCCTCACTTTGAAGGGGGCTTCCTTCATTTAATCTATCACGAGCATTTTCAACAAATAATCTGTAATTTTTTTTATTATAAAGGAAAGACATGTTCATTGTAAAATAAGATGTCAAACCCTAAGTCTCAAGGTAAGTTCTTTGTGGATTGGACTGGACGCGTACACAGGAAGATACCAACTAGCAGAGCAGACGCTGAAGACAGAGGAGACTCCAGAGTGGGCGTAACTGATGGACTGAGGTGCTGAGGGAGTCCGAGGGAAGGACATCCAGAACTTCCTGCCTAAAGGCCTTGACTTCCTCTGTAAAGAAGAAGTAAGGTTTTCTGCCAAGAGCAATGGGCAGGGACGAAGGCATGAAGCAGCTGCTGCAGGGAAATGCTGAGGGCTGGCCAGCATCCCTGAAGGCGAGCAACAGGAAAAGGCCGCTTGGTGGTGCCTCGCCCCTAAACAGAGACACAGCTGGGTTTTGATCCTGGTTCTGCTCCCTAACTAGCTAGATGTCCTGACCTTTAGGAGAACAGATAACAAGTCGAAAAGGTAGATGGTAGAGTACTAACCCATGCTTGGGGTTTAGCTGGGTGAGTGTGGAGGAAAAAGGAGCTTGGGAGATGAAGTTATTAGCAAGATGGTGATTTGAATAATAGATTATGAGGTCTTTGCCCATTACAGATGGAAGCCAAGCAAGAAAGAGTCTGACAGCAGAAGAAAACAGCAGTTCACAGAACTGAAGTTATTTTTTACATGCTTTCCTATGCTACAAAAGTAATACGTTTTTACTTTGAACATTTTGAAACATTCATAAAAACAAGATTTAAAAAAATCTGCATTTCCGTCCCCCAAAAACTACTATGCCATTTCCACTTATGTTCTGCCAGTCCCTTTATCAAACTTGGAAAGGATGGGTATTGCTTTGTGACCTACAGTACAGTTAAATGTTTAAGAGCAAAGATTCTAAGGTCAAACTTCCTGGGTACCGCCCTCTGCTCCATCACTTCCTAGCTGTAAAACAGTGGTTCCCTAATGTTTTGGTCTCAGGATTTCTTCACATTGTTAAAGACTAAAGATTCCAAAGGGCTTTCGTTTATGTGGAATTCAGTAAATATTGATAAATATATTTATATCTACCATGTTAGAAATGCTAAACCAAATTTTATGTATTTATAAATCGTTTAAAACAACAACAGTGAAACCATTACGTTTTCATAAAAAACAGCTGTATTTTCCAAAACAAAAAATTCGTGAGAAGAGTGCCGTGTTTTACATTTTAACAAATCTCTTTAATGTCTGGCCTAATAGGAGACAGCTTGATTTTCGTATCTGCTTCTGCATTCACTCCACTGCAATATGTGGTTTTGATTGACATATATAAAGAAAATCTGGCTTCACAAACATGTAGAAAAGAGAGGAATATTTCAATAGCCTTTTCAAATAATTGTGGATATTCTTCTTTGATACACCAGAACTTGATACACAGTGGTTTCTTAAAGGTCAGTTACAATGTGGAATTGGAAACTGTAATCAATGAACTTTTTGTAATCTGTTACATTTGAATCCACGGGTCTTTTCTTGCGTTTGGAATATACAACTTTTGATATACAATATAAAAAATGTATCATCCATCTAAAAAATTTTGAGGATGTTAAGCTCACAGCGGCATGTACAAGTTTTCCAAAATGCAAATTTTCACTTGAGCGCTCAAATCGTATCGAGAATAAAAGCTGTCAGGTATTTTCCCTGAAAAAATTTACGTCACTTTGCTCATTTTTTTTAAGTAAAGCAATTTTAAGTAAAAATGTTGTTCTGTGACAAAAAAGTGGCTAGTTCATCTCATAGCTCAATCACACGTGGTCTTCCTGGAGACAGTCATTGTACTTCAGCACGCAGCAACAGCGCTTATGTGTACCTCTTGCTTCCCTCAGAAAATACTATAGATGTGTACTCAAGGGTTGACATTTAATAAGATTAATAAATTTTACTGCTTCATCAAGAGTACGTGGGCTGTGAGAATGTGGGATGGGGGAGGAAGAGTACAGTGACCACGAGTACAGTTTGGGACCAGACACCAGCAGCTCTACCCCAACATTGCTTTTTCGTCAGCAGTACAAATACCAATACAATGGAAAAGGCAAAGAACATCTTAGTATGATTATGCAAATAGTTCTGACCCACAACCCTCCTGAGAGGGTACTGTCAGAACCATTACCGAAGAGTAAGTTATCTAACGTCTCTGTGTTTCAGTTTCCTGATTTATAAAATGGGATTAATAATAAACTACAGCTACCGCACAGGACTGCTGTGAAAACTAAGTGAATTTAAACCATGTAAAGAGCACTTAGAATAGTCCCTGGCCCATTAAGCTACCTAAGTATTTGCTAATATTATCATCATATGTGCAACATCATTAAATGTTCTTCCAAACATGAATTTATTGACAGTATATTATCCCATATCAATGTACTGTAAGTGTTGAACATTAGGCTGTTTCCAATTTTCTGACACTCTTGTACACCAATCTTTGGCACTTCTCTGATTATTTTCTTGGAGTAAACTCCTAGAGTGGAATTGTCCAGTCAGACTGCACACAGTTCTTGATAGGATGGTTTAAAAGTGTACAGGAAATATCAAACTGGGAGAGCTGAAGATAGGCCAAGTGAGTATCTGAGTTCAGTGGGGGGCATTTCTCAAGGTGGACATGATTGAGGGGGTAGCCCTAAGGGTGAAAGAATGAACAGCAATGAAAATTGGCCAAGATGTTGGTTAAGTCATCCTAATGAACACTGAAGTCACCTATCCGAACTGGAAGACTGGGACACAGGTTCTGTCATTATTCAGCAGGTGCGATCTACCAGAACATGGCTTTCCAGGAAAGCTGAAGTGATTAATATCTTTACAACCAAAATAAAAGACTTTCTAAGCTATTGATCTCTACTTGTCTGGTGCAAAAGAGAAAGAAGGAAACCAAAGACTCAAAGAAGAAACTAGTCTACAGGACTAACTGCCTACATGAACCACAGCCTCATCTATCCTGAGACCAGAAGAACTAGATGGTGCCCAGCAACCAGTACCAACTGTTCTGACCCGGGATACAATAGATGGTCCCAGACAGAATGGGAAAAAATTTCGACTACTGCCCTGAGACACGCTTTAAACTTTGAACTGAAACCACTAACAGACTGGCTCATAAAATAAACAGTATCACCCACGAGTACTGTGCTCCTTTGAAAAAAAAAAAAATCTTCTGCATGAGACAAACCAGTCAACATTTACCTTAAAGCAAAGATGGGGGGCGGGGGACAGGGAAGCTAGATTAATGGAAATGGAACAACCAGAATGGAAATGTTGACACAACATGCAAAATGTAACCAATGTCACTGAACAATATGTACAGAAATTCTTAAGTGGGAACCTAATTTGCTGTGTAAACTTTCACCAAAAACACAATAAAATACTTTAAAAAAATTTCCCAAACTTTAGATGATGGGTCATTTCCTTCCAGTAACATTCTATTTAGACAACAAAAAAACCAAAACCAAACCTGCTGTGGTCAATTCTGACTCAAAGCAACCCACGTGTTAGAGCAGAAGTGCTCCATAGGGTTTTCTTGGCTGTAATCTTTATGGAAGCAGATTGCCATGCCTTTCTTCTGTTGTGCTTCTGGATGTGCTCAAACTGCCAACCTTCGGGTTAGCTGAGCGCAAACCATCTGTGCCGCCCAGGAACCTCCAATTTAGACACACGCTCAACAAATCCATTACTTGTAAGTGGAACTTACCCAATAACACAACAGAATCCAAGCACAAAGTAGGTTTCTAGCTTCACATTTCTAGAAACTTGTTACATTCAGGCATCAAGGTATAACTCTGGGATGCTGGAAATGAAATTCGTGGGATCTTGGCCCAGGCAGAGGTAACATTGCAGATCACTGGGAAAAAGGGAATTTTTCAATAAACGGTGCTCTAACATTTGGCTTTCCAAATTAAAAATCTGAAATTGGACCAGTAGCTCAACATACGTAAAAATCGATTCCAGATGGAATGAGGCATAACTATCTGAAGAGCAAAACCAAAACTTTTAGAAGAAAGCAGAGAATATCTTTCTGACGTCTGGATATGGAAGAGTTTGCTGAACAAGATACAAGAAACACTAACCTTGAAAGAAAACACTGAAGATATTCCACTATATTAAGAATTTCATTCACCAAAGACATCTTTAAAAAAAAAAAAACCGAGTCATAAACTGGAAGAACCTATCTGCAATATATATAACCAATAATGAATTAGTATCAAGAACATTTAGAGAACTAAAGAACAATAAGACAACCCAACAGAAAACTGGACAAAAGACACCAAGAGGCACATCACAAAACTGGAAAGATAAAGGCCTATTAAGGAAAAAAAAAAGTGTGTGTATATGCACACACACAAACACACACGCAGAAAAGACACTCAATCTCATTAGTGATCAAGATCACAATCAACTATCACTTTATCCTCATGGGACTGGCAGAAAGGAAGATGACTCAGTGATACCAAGGGCCGGAGAGGATGTGGTCAGCAGGGGTTCTCAGGCTGCAGGAGAGCGAGCACGAACAGGTGCAACCACTTTAGAAAACAAGTTGGCATTATCCTGTGAAGTAGCGTAAAGAAACCCGTGCACAGGTGCATCACAAGATGTGTACAAACAACTCCACTGTAGCCCTGTTGATAACAGCAAAATGACTGGAAGCAATGCAGATGTCCATCAACAGGAGAACGGACAGACGGTGGTAAATTCATACAATGAAGCATGGTGCAACCATGAAAAATGAATGAACAGCAGCTACGCGCAACAACTTTGATCCATCTCAAAAACAAATGTTTTGTTAACAAAACAAAGCAAGTCCCAGATGGCTTACACAATAAAACCATTTTTTATAAAGCTCAAAAATAAGCAAAACTAAACATACTCTGGTTAGGGATCTGTATGTACATACAGGAAAGAAATGATACAGAATCCAGGATAAGCTCTCTCTGAGGCGTTGCAGAGGGACGGGCTCGAGAAGGCACGCAGGTAGATGCGTGGTGTTAGCAGTGCTCCAGCTCTTCCGTTAAGAGGTTTCACGGGTGATCATTTTGTTGTATTTCATAATTTGTGTCTTTTCTATGTGTCACATTACTTACCTCTTTTAATACAGTAAGTAAGGGTGGTTATATATATTTCACATTCTATTCCACAGCACTCAAGAAAACTTTTTTCTAAATCTGATGCTCTCGGAAGAGCCACCACCTTTATCTGGCCTTCCCGGAGCCTTGTCGTGAGTCACGCCTGAAGGAGCCTCGCCCCTCAGAGCTCTGACCACGGCCTACTCTCCCATCTCTATCTCCTGCCACTTCCCAAAGGGCCTGTGAGCTACTCACTTCCTCTGTGTGCCTCCACGTCACCACTCCATGCTGTCCCCACTGCCTGGGAACATCCCCATCTCTTCCTCATCTGCTGATGAACACTCCCTGCAGCTGGAGGAGCCTTCCTCCTCACTGTTGCCACGATGCCTTGGTCACACTCCCCTTTTAGCCCTGACTGGGCACTCCTTTACACGCTGGCTTCTGCTCTGGACTCTGAGCCCCCAAAGGCCAGTGCTGTGGCCCCAGTGCGCAGTGCAGAGTGGCTTCTCAGCAAAGCTGCTCTTAATGAGAAGGTGAAACAGGCCCAGAGCAGCAGAAACGTGGGACAGGCCTCCATGGACAGAGAGGAGAGGACCTGTGAGGACCACAGCCCAAGCAGTGGAGACAAAGAACCCTACAGGAAATGGTCTCCCTCATGCCACGGGCTCCTCCCCTCTCTCACTCCACACTACCGCTGTTTGAAGCAAAAAGGAAAAAGAAAAAGGTGTCAAGTTTTATTTAGGTTGCAATGGTCACAGACAGGACATCTAGCCACACACCCCAGCCCACCCTCCACAGCCCCCTGAGCAGGCCCAGCCCCCCTCGCCCTCAGTCTCCCTTCTTGTCTTCCTCTTTCTTCTCCTTCTTGCCATCCTTGGTGGCCTGGGAGGCCAGGGAGCCCATGGCATTTCGAATGGCCTCATTATTGGGGTCCACGCCTGGAAGGTTCTCCAGGACACTCTGAAGGAACTCGGGGTCCTGCATCACGTCATAGTCATCCTCCTCCTGAAAAGGGCAGTGTTAGCTCGGGGCAGGAGCGCGTCCGCCAGGGAGCAAGCGAGGGTAAGACCCCAGGGCGCCGCTGCCTGAGCCCTCTCTTCCACTGACTGGGGATGGGGGACACTTTGGCCAAGGGTAGGAAAGGGAGATCCAGCAGGACACGGGTGCTGACACCGGTATGACCGCGAACGCTCCCCACTGAGCAAACAGAGGAGAGCGTAAGAAGCTTGCTTGTCGAGCTCAGGAGAGTAAAACAGGCTGTGATGTCGAGGCTTCCTGCTCAGACACCCACCCCTCCTTTTTCTTTTTCCCAGACCCCTTTTCGCCTTCCTGGGCAGCTGCTATCCTAGAGATTTGTCCAGAATGTTCTACCAGCAAGGAAGGAAAATGAGAGGACACTGGGCCTTCTGTAACTCTGCGTACGAACATTCTGCTGCCTTAGCAAGGTTTACACACAAGCAACACCCACGCTTCCTTCTGCTCCTCAAAGAACTCATCTAGGAACCTAAGGGCTGAGGCCTGAATACAGGAGGATTGGAAGCCTGATGGGGGTTCACTGTTGGCCCTCACCTTGGCTGGCTCAGATGTGTCCATGGCTGAGCTGGCATCGATGTCAGCTGATTCTGCCTGGCCAAACTCTGAGGAAACAGGTCAGTCTGTTCAGCTTCTCCCCCTGGCCTATCTGCCTGGCACCGCCCCCAGCCCCCCAGCTCACCTGCCCCCTGCAGGGACATCTGCATGGCGTACGCGATCTGCTCCTCCTCAGTCATGCTGCTCAAGTCAGGGAGCCCCGCGCGGCCGAACTCCTGCTGGCTGATGGTCATCTTCAGCAGGGTGTCGTCCGAGTCTGAGGACAGCACAGAGCAGCAGGTAGAAAAGCGCCCTATTCCACACCCACCCACCCCCAAAAACCATTCCCTCACCCAGTCCTCCCACGCAGTCCCACCCTGCCAGGCCTCCCGGCCTCAGCCCAGGACGTCAGAATCCACCTCTCTCACCTTCAGTCCCGGCCGCAGCAATCCCGGCTTCAGCAGCAGAGGCCGCAGCTGCCCGCCGTGCCTCCTCCTCCTGCCGCTGCCGCTGCTCCTCCATGGAGACACGCAGGGCCTGGCAGAGAGCAGGGCGAGTCAGGCATGCGCCAGCCCTCACTTCTGCCCAGCCCAGGGAAGTCAGCTGAAGCGGTGGGAAAGGAGCACAGAGGGGCAGCTTCTGGCCTATGCATACAGATAAGACTTGGTATGGGAAAGAAGGAAGGGCTTGGAGGGAGCCTGGGGTTCAATCAGGAGACGCTAACGAGAGAGTCTGACACCGGTACCCCTGCAGATCAGACAGAGTTACAGGGAAGAGGAGGCCTAAGGGGTCTGGGAAGATGAGCAAGGGTGATGGTGGTGTTCAGGACCGTCTAGCCCTACAGGAGTCTGTGTGGCACAAACAGTTAAGAGCTTGGCTGCTAACCGCAAGGCTGGCGGTTCAAGTCCACCCAGAAGCTCCTCAGAAGAAAAGCCTGGTGAGCCACTTCCGAAAAATCAGCCACTGCAGACCCTATGGGCACAGTTCTACTCCAACCCCCACGGGGTCGCCATGAGTTGAACGGATTCAACGGTAAGGGGTTTGGTTTCTGGTTAGCCCCAGAAGCCACAAGATGTGCGTCAGCGTCACTCGAGGGCAGGGCAGGGCCTCTGGGTTCTCGCTGGGGTTGCGTCTGCTCACCAGGGCCAGCTCAGGATCGGCGCTGGGATCCACTCCAAACTCGAAGTCGCTGGCACCGAGACCCAGCATGGCGCCGCCTTCACCAGCCAGAACCGGCGAACTGATGAGGGCGTCGGCCAGGCTGGGCCCCGGGGGCACCGTCACCAGGTGGGAGCCGGTCCCGTCTTTGCCGTTCAGTGTGTTCACAAAGGCTGTCAGCTTCTCCGTGTTCACCTCCTGGGAGGGAAGAACACAAGAGGCTCTTCGTCACGCTCTGCTCCCCGTCCTCTGCCACTTCAGCCCCTGTCGGCAGCTACTCTCTCCAAGAGCAGCCACCCCTCTGCATCAGGAGGGTCTGTTTATAACCAACTCACGCCAAAGCCCTCCAACCAGACCCCACTCACCTCTTCCCCAAAATTGATAATATCAACATTTACTTTCTCCTTCTTGAGGCGTTTGGCCAGTTTCACCAGCTGGGAAGAAGGGGAAAAAGATGAGGAAACCTGTCCCACACCAGGAAGGAGAAGTGACAGCTCCCATAAAAGCACAGAGTAATCTGCTGACCGCCTGGAGGTCCCCCAACACACACTGAGTGCCATACCTTTCCCAAAGCGACCCACGCACAATGCCTCTGCCAGGCTCTCCTGAGGTCTGACAGACCCCACTCCCAATGCCCGTCCACATCCCCCAGCTGCTACCCGGACTCACATCCTTTTCGTTGTCTTCCACGGGGCTTCCCACAAAGGCAATGATGCGCATCTTGTGATTCTTGCCCTGTCGGTGCTTGAGAGCCAGCTTGTAAAGGAAAAGGAGGTTCCCAGAGTCAACCAGAGGAATGGCCGAGCCCTTTTCTCTGTCCGTCTGTCCCTTTTGTTCTTATGGTTTCTACAGACCACCATGCTCAACAAGGTCTGGACCCCTTCTTCCCCCCTTCCCCTCTTGCAGTGCCTCTCTGTGGATAAGGAAGGAGGGTTAGTTCCCAATTCTAGGGATTCCCCCCTTCACGATCCTCATCCATCCTGGGACTCGTCCCCCCACTCCCTTTCCACTACCCATCTCTAGGTCACCTCCCTCCCATGCTCTGGTTCTAGCTCAAGATTCCAGGGGAGGAATCAATGACACAGTGACAGGACCTGAGAGCAGGGAGGGACAATCAAGGAGACCCAAGAGGACTCACGTGGGCCACGCGGATGCCAGTGCAGAAGGTGATCTTGCCCTTGGGCTGGACAGTGTGGAGCTTGGACAGGATGCGGCCAGTGTCAGGGGTGAGTGTGGTCAGCACTTCACAGTCACTGGGCGTGGAGGGAAGCATTTCAGTGATGTCACCTCAACACAAGTGCCTCCAAACTGCGTCTGATTCGTCTTTTCTTTAGGGACCTTGATAATAACTGTAATCTCTATTCTTGATGAGGGATTGATTTTGTAAGAAATCTGCCCTCTACCCCCCAATATTTTCCCCTAACTCATCTTATCTTCCTCTCAGGGCCCTGAGATTCCTCCTGCTAACTGGATGCTACTTTGTATCCCTCCTCACCCTCTCCACTTCCAGACCCATTTTCAGCTAGCAGCACGGATACCGGGGTGAGAGGTTACTCGCTTGAGGATTATCGATTTCTAAAACCAATCCTTTATGGAGCCACGGGATGCGTGATGTACGCCCCAGGTCCCTGATCCAAAATCACTTTCCACTGACTTTAAAATGTACCACGGAATTCCACCCCAGGAGATTTAGTTTCATAACTCTATTAAATTAAGGTTAATATTAAAAACAAGATGCTGGATATCTGCCTTAAGCATCGTGCTCTTTTAAGATCTATCTATGTGGGATCAAACTGACAACAGCAACTCAAGAGATCAGATAGGAACCTTAGGGGGCAGTGAGTTTATGTTAATGGGGGAGGAACAACTCCGAAAAGGAGGCTGAGAATGGTCACACACCTCGAAGAATGGAATCAAGGCCACTGAATTGTACGTGGAAAAATGGTTGAACTGGTATATGTTCTGTGTACATTCTTAAAACAACAACAAAAAAGACTTTATGCGAAGTTCAACCTGGTGCTCCTGGCTGTCTCTACAAGGTGTCAGAACAACTATTCCAAAAGGAAACAACAAACAACTTTAATATAGTTGAACTGACTTTGCTTTTATGGGAAGACTGAGTAGGTGGCAAGCTTTAAAGATACTGCCAATTGAAATCACGTCAGCACAAACCAGGCGGGGAAGCCGCTGTTTACGCTGAACAGTAAGAACACGGTCTGCGCAAAAGCAGCCTCGGGGGATCTGCAAAAGGGCAGCTGCCCATATATCACAGCAGGTTACATGTGGGAAGACAAGCACCTACCACGCCCCTCCTCCTCCGTCCCACGTACTTGGCCAAGGTTATGAGGCCCACGTTGTTCTCGGGGTTGCTGCGGGTTTTGGAGTGGCAGACTATGTTGACGGCATCCTGTTGCGCCTGCAGCCGGGTGGGCAAGAAGTCTCCATTCCGCATATACTCACTGTTATCCACGCTGTCGGGTTAGGGTTCAAGGAGAGAGAAGAAATATTCTGAGCATTAAATACTCTCTCCAGCGCCAGGCCCTCCAACACTTCTTTTGCAGGGGGCACCGTGGTATGGAGCAGGGACTCGAGTCTTTGTGGATCATAGAATCACCTGCAAACTTCTTTTTTTTTTTCAACATACAGATGGCCAAACGTTACTCCATACTTACCAACTCAGAATGACTAGGGGAGGAATTTCTTTTAAAGCCCCACAAGTGATCCCGATGAGCACCAAAGGTTGCAATCTACCTTTTTTAAGCTACATTCAAGCATTATAAGCTTTGTTATGGATGTTATGGATGAATATTCTAAGTCTGCCATTAAAATGGGAGTATTCCAAAGGTAGGAAATGAAGGTGACAACTTAAAAAGATTAATAAAATAACACAAACTTGGGGGCAATGGGTGCAGGAAAGCACAAGGCAATTATCTAGTTCAATGCTTAACAGCTCTGGCAGCTGGACTGAAGTGCAAAAATGAGGTTTCGTGGGTTTGGGCCTCCGAGTTCCCTCACCTCTTCTATCCCTGCCACTTTTTGCAACCTGGAAAATTTCAGATAATGTGAAGTATAAGCTCCAGCTGTCCAGAGACCAAAAGAGGTCAGGTAAACGAGGCAGTTTTACAAGCCTCTGAACAGGATCAGCTCTTGACTATCCCTGAGGTCCTCAGCTTAACAGCCAGTGATTTCCTCCAGACAACACAAAGAAGCAGGGTCCCAGATACCTCCTTTCTACTGGCAAGCAAACGATGGGCTTGGGGCAATTTTTTTTTCTTTATATGCTTTGTTTGGCCATACTAAATACAAATCAAAACTGCTGAAGAAAGGCAATTAAGAAGCTACTGGAAAACAAGTAGAAAAGGCAATATAGGTAGTCCCCCAGCTTAATGAGGCATTCCAGTTAGACGAACTGCACTTAACGTCTTTTTTTTTGTTGTTTACATCTTATCCTTAGTCATATGTGCTGCATACAATGTTGCAGCACGTAATTTGCTGATGTTACCATTCTCAGATGTTAACTCCAAGACGTTCAATTTTATGATTTACGCTTCAAAACACTGCCATGTAGATTTAGTTTTCTAAACTAAATCAGGGGCTTCAGCTGCTTGAAAACATAGACCCAAACGCTGATCGCGTTGCTAAAGTCGACAGGCAGATTTGGGAAGCAGTGAGATGCTGCCTCAAAATATATGAAGAAAAAAAGAAAATGACCATTCAGACAACTCTCACTAATTTTCTGACTAGAAACATCATCATACCCATTCTCAGGGATAATCCTGATGATCCAGAACCTTCCACGAATGGAGTTATTACCACAACCGACAAAATGCCTACGTTGTCCTATTCTTCTTCATTGTCAGAGCAAACTTTTATGATTTGCATATTTATGTACATATGTATATATACATTAAAATACAGCTGTAAGTTTATATGTAATGTTTCCAACCCCCAAAGACAAGGATTCGATTTATAAAGATATTGATAATAAAAGGCAATAATAATGGAAACTTAAAAAAGTATTTGACTTGAGTCAAAACCAACTTACAACAGCGGCAGCAGAACAGAAGCCCCTTGTAAATCAGGGACTACCTGTATAGGGTAGTGATCAGGCACTTGATCAAGTACTGGGTTCAAATTCCCAATCTGTTACTAATTCTAGGATCCTCAGGAAGTTGCTTAATCTCTCCAAAGTCATTTCCTCTTCTGAGCTTTATTGTACCTACCTTACAGGGCTGCTATGAGGATTAAGCAAAAGACTCAACTGTGGGCAAGACCAGCAGATGGATGGATGGGGGCTGGACCTCAGGGTAAGAAAGGGGGCTTGAAGGAGAGGGAGAACTGATGTGAACAACAAGACAGCAGTTCTCACGCTTTGCCATGCATCAGAATCCCCTGGGCGGGTGGTGTTAAAAATGCCTTACCAACTTGTATGCCTCCCTAAAAAAATAGTTTCGTTTTCCCAATTTGAACTTTCTATGAATTGAACAATATAGCTATGTCTTTTTGTGACTACTTTTGCTCAATAGTATGTAATTTTTCCTAATAAAAATTCATATCAAAATAAGGATTTTAAAGCTATTATCCAGCTATTCTACAAAGTCTTCATTGAAAAAAAAAAAAAAAAAACCAGATGCCTGACTCCCCTAGCTGGGAGAGTCTGACTCAACAGAGCTGGAGTCTGGAGTCAAACACGTGCATTTTTAATAAGCCCCCCAGAGAATTCCGGCACACAGCAAAGCATGAAGACCCTGCAGAAAAGAGGTAGCCCTCATCATCATCCTGCGCCTGGGCTATTAAAAAAAACTTGCCATCGAGTCGATTCCGACTCACAGTGACCCTACAGGACAGAGCAGAACTGCCCCACAGGGTTTCCAAGGCTGTAATCTTTAAGGAAACAGACTGTCACATCTTTCTCCCATGGAGCCACTGGTGGGTTCGAACCACCGACCTTTCGGTTGGCAGCTGAGCGATTAACCGTGGCGCCACCAGGGCTCCTTACGCTATTACAACAGGCCACCGATATGTCTTTCTGGAACTCATTTTTCCTCCTACGCGCCAAGCCAGATCAATACTCTTAGATGCCACTTTGTATACAGCTCTGCCTCCACCACCCTCAGAGTGTTTTCAGTGGTCCTCTATTAAAGGGAACAGGACAGAGTTCAATCTCCTGAGGCTGACATTCACTGTCTTCTATCTAGTCCCAGCTACCTTTCCCCTGCCCTCAAAAAGGGACCTACCTTAAACCAGCCTTATAGTATAGTCACACTAGTCTATTCCCTGCCTCCTACACACGTCTTTCTACCTCAGCAACTCTGCTTCTGCCGTTCCCCTACCTTCACGACTTCATGACTTCTCTGCATTCTAAGGCCCCTAAGGCCCCTCTAGAGGCCTTCCCAAGTACACCACAACTAACACACGCACAGTGCTCTACGTTCGCAAAGAACCATCATATACATTTAATTTTCACAACAGTCTTCGGCTATAAAGCAAGTGGATGTAACTATCACTCTCATTTTACAAACAAAGCGAGAGATTAACTAACATTTTCAAGAACACCCAGCTATAGCAGAAAATACAGGTTTTTGGATTCCAAATCCTGTCCTCTTTCTACCCTGAAATGATCTTCCCCAGAAGTTGCTAAATTTAGCAAGTAAAAATACAGGACACCCAGTTAAATCTGAACTTCCGGTAAACAACAAATAACTTTTTAATGTAAGATTTTCCCATGCAATAACTGGGACATAGTTACAGTAATTTTTTATACTACAAGTTATTCGTTCTTTATCTGAAATTTAACTAGGTGTCCTGTATTTTATCTGACAATGCCATCCTCCCCCAAAAAGGTGTGTCTGTTCCACCCATTTGATGATTTGTGAACTACTCTGTATTATGTGCCATGCTCACACTTAGAAGGAACCTTGAAATCGTGTATAAATTTCTGTCATCAGCTTCTAATTCTGCTTATTAATAGATACTCAGCTCAAATCTGAGACTGATGAAGAGAGGCAGCCTAGCTCAGCGGATCGGAGTCTTTGTGTCAGATAACCCTGGGTTGAAATCCTAACTCCACTACTCACGAGCTGTGTGACTTTGGGCAAATCGGTACCCTCATGTGTAAAATGAGAGAGATTTACCCTGAAGTGCTGCTGTGAGATGTAAGTGAGATAAAATAAACCAAGTGCCGGACATATAATACGGAATTTATAAACGGTACCTCTGAAGAAGACAAGACGGAGTTAGGGAAGAGTGAATGGGGTGGGGAATAAATTGATAATCTCTCTCCGAATCTCCATTATCTGGAGGACAGGAGTGCAGATGACTATCAAGCAGGAGTCCGAGAAGTAGGGCTCGCTCTGGCTAAAGTCAGATCTGGGACGGTCTAGAGAAGACGCGGCGGGAACAGAAAGGCAGCAAGGACCGGCAGGTCAACGTATGTCCGCGGGCTAGGGGTGCAAGGGGGGACCCCGGGCCTGTCCTCCCCTGGGCCCCGGGATGACTCAGGGGTCCTACGAGCTCCATCTCTCCGAGCCCAGGGCCGCATCTCGCCCGTCAGCCTCCCGACTCCACCCCAGACCGGCCGGGTCACCGCATTATACGCGTTCCCGACTCAGGCCCGCCCCCCACGGGGCCCCCAGGTGGCTCCTCACCAAACCATAGTGCTTTCCAACACCATCTTGCCACCTTCCTCCCTCCCTGACGGGTTCTCCTAGACTGTCTAACAACAACTCCTCCAATTGGCCCAATGCTCACCACCAATCACAGGCCTGGATCGGCCAGCTGTTTCCGCTTCCGGGTGCCGCATTGCCTTATGGGATTTGTAGGCGCAGAAGAAATACAAGGGCTGTGTTGGGCGATCCTTGGTAATTGCAAAAAAGAGGGTCACACCTCCACCTTCCCTGCCATTCTGGTATCAAATGGGGTTGCCCGCTGGCTAGATCTAAGAGAAGTTGTGGAGGAACTTTTGAAAGGGCTGTGCATGTGTCTATTCCAGCATCATCATTTTTAAAATAAGTGGCGTTTATCACTACCGACGTTCTAGCTCCCTCTGTTCCGCATACCACTTTGTTCATCTCAGTGTTACAGCCCTTATCTCCCTCAATTGAATTTGTTTGCGTATGTATCTCCCTCATTTAATTAAGGACAGGGAAGGTGTCTTAATAGTTGCAATCCCTGAGCCTAGTACAGAGCCTGACATATGGTCACCAACCAAACCCACTGCTGTCGAGTGGATTGCGACTCATAGCGACCCGATAGGGCAGAGTAGAACTGCCCCATAGGGTTTCCAAAGCTGTAAATTTTTACAGAAGTAGACTGCCACATCCTTCCCCGCCAAGGGGCTGGTGGGTTCGAACCTCAGCCTTTTGGTTAGCAGCCAAGTGCTTTAATCATTGCAGCACCAGGGCTCCTTGACATACGGTAGGAACCCAGAAAAGGTTTGATGAATCCATAATTCAATTTCCAAAAAACAAGGGGAGACAAACCAGTAAACCATTTTGCTTTTGGATTATCCTCCTTCCCTACACACACACACACATCAAGTAAAACTGGAAAATGAAATCCCAGGTCTCTACCAGGCCGGTATTTGGTTCAGGCAAGGCTTCATGGGGGAGAGGAGTGCTCTAGATATTACCTAAATGTTACGTTTCAGTGGATACTTTCAAAGGTTATCGGGAACCATCACAGCTTGTATAGGAGAAAATTTCCACACAAATAGAGGGGGGAAAAAAAGGCTGTCAACATAACCATAGACAGGAAGTGGGGAGGGGGGAATAGGAAAGCACTGGAAAAAATAGTGACAGGATCATTTCAAACATATCAACCAAAATATTTTTTAAAACAGCTGTACAATGTAAATAGAGACATACCAAACTAAGTGACAATAAAAGTTGAGAATACAGAGACACAAAAAAAAACATATCAGGCAATAGTAATAAAAGAAAGCATGTGTAGCTATATTAGTACTGCACACAGTAGAGGCCAATAGAGCTGAAATTAGATCAAGAGAAGAAAATTTCATAAAAGATAAAATTTGTCAATAAAAAATGCTCTGAGTTAATCAGGATAAGGCAACCACAAAAACAAGTTGAACATCAAGGATAATTATAAGTTAATATTCCTCTAAATGAAGAAAAACAAAGATAAACATGAAACCCAAACAAACTGACTAAGAGCTAAATGAATGTCATCACTGTTCTGGGAAAACACGGTGAATGATGTCTGGAGGGAGGTGTCACCTTCCACGAAACTCATCTTTAGTCAGACATTTAATAGATTGTGAACAGCTTTTAGTTACTGCACTTTTTAAAGTCTGTGGAGGCATAGGAAAATAGACAGGATATAATTACCATAAAAAATGATAGTGAAAAATAGGTCCTATAGGATTGATTTGATTGAACCTGGGGAAGGCAGATCTAATATTTACCTCAAATAGAAATGTCCTGTTAAAACTATTACCAGTAGCTTTGCAGTTGAGAGATATGTGAGTTTCAACAAAAATGCACACGAAGATGAAGTCTGATAGATTCAGAAGTGAAACAAGGGCTTTATAGTGAAAAAAGCAAAAACAATTCATTTACCTCTGTGTCAGGCAATATTATAGGCACTTCAAAGGGAACAAAACAAAGCCCTGCCCTCATGGGGCATACATTCTATAGGGGAGGACAGACAGACAATAAACTAGTAAGTGTGTGCGTGTATTTGAACATATATATATGTCGCAGCCCCTCACACGGGGCACCATCTGTCGCAGTGACGGCGAATGTCAGGACGGCGGAGACAGTAAGCAAACACAACTCTTACAGAGAAGTGGGACCAGGAGGGTCACTCTGAGGAGTCGACCCCGGCTTCAGTCCCAGGAGTTTATTTATAGTCAATACAGCAAACAGTGAAGCAAATAACAGAACAATGGGCTTTGGGTGCGGGCAA
>NW_004444186.1:1413513-1414507 GCF_000243295.1 Trichechus manatus latirostris
GTAATTACTGATTATCAAAATAATAACATAGGAAGGGCCTTCTTAAGGGGAGGTCTTTATTTTTCCAGTCTCCTGTTTAGGTAACTGGTAGCGAATGGTCTAGGCGTAGAAGGCCGACTTCTGTTGGTGATGGGAGATCTTCAGGGAGTAGAGACATCAGATGACTATAAGGAAGCACAAGACTATTAAACATCCTATAGCAAAAAGGATCCAGACAAGGAGATTGAGTCCACAGAACCAATGTGTGGGATTGAGCCAGTAGGCAAAATCATTAAGTCTATTAAGTGTAGCCTTATTAGACTCTGATTGTAATCTCAAGAGCTGTTCTTGTAATTGAAATTGTAATTTTTGAATATCACCTTTCAATGGAGAAGCGAAGCTGGCCAGAAGACTATTTTTAACATCCTTCCAGGACTCATTATATGGAAGGGCTGTAACACAGAAGCGAGTGTATTCAGCATCAAAGGTTAATTGAGAATGTTCCCATAGGGCTTATTGTCGTTCTCCAAGCCAAAGGACTGAGGCTTCTAAAGCACCCAGACGCTTGAGGATCTCTTGATCAATATGTGCCATAGTTTGCATTTCAGAAGTAACATTTTTCATATAAGTGTTAAACTGCTGGGCGGTCTGAATAGATTGGGAGAGAGCTACGGCGGCGGTAGCAGCCATAGCGGCAATAGCAGTGGCTGTGATAATAGAGGCTATGAGAATTCCAAGAAACCTTTTAGTTCATATTTTCTGTAACACATTAACAACCTGAGCGAGGGAGGAACTATCTTGCCAAGGGTGTGTAAGGTTAACGGGCAGCCAAAGGTGGCTTTTTTGTCGAAGAACAAATACAGAATTGATGTTAAGAGTGGGGACATTTTGCCTGGACAGACATGGAGTAATCCAAGTAGAGCCACTGGATAATGTTAATTGAAAAGAGGCATTTATTTTAATGATATCTGGAGGACTAGAAGTTATAGCAAAAATGTATGGTCGAGACGTGCAT
>NW_004444186.1:1422591-1477855 GCF_000243295.1 Trichechus manatus latirostris
CAACTTCAATCTTTTCTCCGTTTATCATGATGTTGCTTATTGGTCCAGTTGTGAGGATTTTTGTTTTCTTTATGTTGAGGTGTAATCCATACTGCAGCTGTGGTCTTTGATCTTCATCAGTAAGTGCTTCAAGTCTTCTTCACTTTCAGCAAGCAAGGTTGTGTCATCTGCATAATGCAAGTTGTTAATGAGTCTTCCTCCAATTCTGATGCCCCATTCTTCTTCATATATTCCAGCTTCTCAAATTATTTCCTCAGCATACAGGTTGAATAGGTATGGTGAAAGGATACAACCCTGACGCACACCTTTTCTGATTTTAAACTACGCAGTATCCCCTTGTTCTGTCCAAACAACTGCCTCTTGATCTGTGTACAGGTTCCTCATGAGCACAATTAAGTGCTCTGGAATTCCCATTCTTCGCAATGGTATCCATAATCTGTTATGATGCACAGAGTCGAATGGCTTTGCATATTCTAATAAACACAGGGAAACATCTTTCTGGTATTCTCTGCTTTCAGCCAAGATCCATCTGACATCAGCAATGATATCCCTGGCTCCACGTCCTCTTCTGAATCCGGCCTGAATTTCTGGCAGTTCCCTGTCAATGTAATGTGGCAAATACTGATATATTTAGCAACGTGGAAAACAAGACCTTAACAAGAGGTAGTTGGGTAGTGGAGGTGAAAACTTGTAATTTGAGAATAGGATCAAATATTTATTTGTAAAAATTCACTTGTGACACAACAGGGTGACTTTCAACACTGACTACATATTTGATATTAAGAAATTATTTTTTAGTTGTGATAATGGTGTTATGGTTTTGTGTTAGAAAAAAATCTTGTTTGAAAAGATAAATGAGACTCCAACTCTGGAAATATCTTCCAGAAATAGCTGAAATTGACGTTTTAGAGTAAAACATTAGACCAGAGGAGGATTTCCAGCTTTATTATCCTATGATCTTCATCTCCCTAGCTTTTAATTACACCAGTTTTATACCAGGAGGGCCTACTTGTACCCAGCTGTCGATTGCAGTGAGCAGCTCTACAACAGCGGCTGCTGCTCACCGCTAGAGGGACTCTCTGAACACAGATTACCCACACCACCCTCTCAGCAGTTCCATGAGCCCAGCTGAGAGGAGCTGAGGGTAGAGTAGCCGAAAGACCACGTAAGCCTAAAACACGTTTAAATTCCTCCTAGGGACAAATGTTTTCTCCTTAGCCATACCTGAGTTATTAGTCTAACTGGTCTGTTTTTTATATCCACTCTGATAGAACTTTGTTAACAGATCGGTTTCTGAATTTTTGTTTTGATCACGTCCTGTTTAGGGGCAGAAACATTCCAGTTTCCCACTGCCTACAGTTAGATAAAAATTCCTCAGCCTAGCACGCAGGGTTTCCAATGCTGCCTCTGCCTCTATCCCAATATTCTCCCTCCACGATTGCTTTCATCAGGGTCTCTCTGTTCTAGACCAGACCATCCTCCTGCCTGCAGGCCTTGGTGCTTAAGTAAAACTTTCCCCCAAACTTCCAGCCCACAGTAACCTCTCATCTCTGTGTTCTTCCTCCTTTATGTTCTGTGTCACTCTTTTGGAGAACTTAAATCCTTAACTGTATCACATCGAGCAGGCTTCTGTGTTTCCCAGATACTGTGTCTCTCGAAGGACGATTACTTCTTTTGACCTCCAACTGCCCAGTACAACGTTCATTAGCTGCTGCGTAAATATTTATAGACTGATCTGAAAGGAGATGGGGATAGTGGTATGCAGACAGCAATGTTTAGTTCATTTGCTTCTCTCCAGTGCTGCCTCTCCCACCCATACACACATGCCTTGGAAAAAGCCCATCTTTCTGCCCAGTTTCCCATCACAGTAAAACCTTACAGAGAGGCAAAACACAAAGTTAAGAGAAACAGTCTCTATACTTTTCTAAGAGTGACAGCCTAGGGCTAGGCCAGAGGAAGAAAGAGGGAACCCTAGGGGCAAATGACTTCAAGCGGGCTTTTCCCACTGTCCTCCTTTCCTCCTAAGCCTGAGTCCATTCTGCGTTTTGGATCCCCACACCCCTCAGTTTCACTGCATTGCAACCTGGGCGGAAGACCTATGGTAATTTGCTCATATTCATTCAGGAATTTTCCTTCTCAAGTTCAAGTTGTTAAAATGGTGGGGGTGGATGCTGAGAGGTAGTGAACTAACCCAGTTCTCCCCGCCTGAGTTCGACTGAAGCTGGAGTGAGGGAAACTGGGAAGGATGCAGCTTTGGTTGAGGGAAACATGAACAAAGCTGAGCCTGGAGGGTGGGGCAGACAGTACATGACAAAAAACCAGGAAGAAACCAGAGATCTAAATAACTGATAAAAGTTTAATACATTAAAACCAGATATTTACCACTTTTATAGTGCATTTGCCATTTCTGAACAATACAAAGCAGAGGCAAACGGTGACACTTTATAAAAATTTCCGTTCCCCTTTCCCATCCCTAAGACCCAGCCCGCCCTCAAACATCCCCTCCCACCCCCTACAGAACTTTGTCCTGAATAAAACACTTAAATACATCATAAATAGTAAATTATGAAAACAAAAAAAAAATAGCAAGAACTGTTTCTTTCCTTCTTGTAAAAAAGAACACGGCAGCAAAGACAGGCAGCCGGAAACCGGCTGGAGGTGTCTAATATAGACAGTTACTTGGGGGTACGGACTAACCCACTATCACGGGAGGGTGGGATGGAGAGGCGATGATACGGGAATTCAATGATCTGCCTGAGATGCCAGGCCCCCTCCTCCCCTGATAAAGAACCGCAATTTCTGGAGAGGGCTTACACAGCCCATTTTAATCTTTCCTGCACGAAGAAAGGGGACAAGCCACGTGGCACAGCAATGACCTTCGCAAGGCAACCATCTGCTGGCTCACTGTGAGTTTAAGTAAATACTCTCTAGCTTCATAAAATAGGGAACACCTGTGAAATGAACACAGGTGACCCCTTCTCCCGTCAGCCTCACGGACAGCAGAGCACTGTTGACGAAGATAGGAAGAGCAAAGAGGAAATCTCCTTTGGAGAAGGCTCTCAAATTCATTGGGTAAGTCTTCATATTTAGAAAAACAAGCAGAATACATTTAAAATCGCAAAACTGTAACAAGCATCATGGCGGCAGTGAGGAGGCTCTGCCTAGGAAGGGCTCTAGTTCACAGCCTACGGTTTCCACCAACGGTCCAGATTACCCCAGGTACCACTCTCTCCATTCCTGCAGCCTTGAAGAACCCATCGAGAGGAACAAACACCACACTCCGCTCCACGATCGCCAGTCTTCGGAGCAACCCTACGACCAGGCATCTCTCTGACACGTCTCAAGTTCTGATCTGAAACTGGTTGGCTTGAAACTGTGCATTGTGCACACAGTTTTTCAAGAAAAAAAATTAAAATGAGAGGTTTGGAGGCGGTTAAACACCCTTACACCACCAAAAACCTTTACAAAGGTTACAGGGATCTTCTTGAAGGGACCAGAGAGAAAGCGCTAACATCGGGGTGATGTGCCAGCCAGCCTGTCCTGAGCAAATGAAGAGTCCAGCTCCTGGTGAAAGGTAGATGGTGGGGAAGAAAACCACCAAGCCCAGCAACCCCACTTTCAGTCTGAAGATGGGGAGTTCCAAAAAATTCAATTGTGGAAGCCAAGGTTAGCCAGTTGGAAATCTGTGCCATCCAACTCTGGCATGGAAAGGAAGCTGCTGTCCTCCACTGTCCCAGGCACTAATGCCCACCCGGAGGAAGGGGAAGGAGAGAAGGTTCTTCTTCAGGAAGGAGACAGAAAGCTCCCCTAGCCTCCGTTACACTCCTTTTTTGATGACCAGGAAGAAGGAAACTCAGCACTGCTGGGGCAAAGGCTGACACCTTGGGATCACAGAGATGGCAGAATCTTGTTCCAGGCCTTCTGAGGTTTGATACTCACTGAAAAGAGAAAAGGTGTAATGTTCAGGGTGTGGGGGTATTAGGTAGGGAGGAAGGAGAGGAATTCAAGATAATTTCGGAATGGCTGGCAGAGTTAAAAGGTTTTCTTCCACTTCAGCTTCAGATGCCAAGTACAAAGGTACAAAAAATACAAAATAAAAACAGGCAGCTTAGGGGCACCCACGCCCTCTAGCCAGTTCATCCCTGCTCCATCCCACCGGTCATCCTCACACCCCAGATACTCACATGGGATAACTCTGTAATTTCAAGCTTTTGCAGGAGGGATGAACTAACAGCAGGGGGGAAAAAAAAACAAGGCAGAGAAGAATTAGAATACAACCTAGAAAGAAGACTCTCCTCTCAAGTCCCATCTCATACTCTTCCTCCATATTTCAATCATCTGGGATTCCAAAAGAGGCGTAGAAACTACCAGATTTCGATGCGCACGGTTTGAGTTAACTAGCTAGTTTCCTGAGTGCTGTAGGATACTTCCTCGTAGCCTCTTCCTGTCTTCAGACCGCAGGGGTGGTAGGCAGCTTCTAAGGTGGCCACCAACGACCCCTACCTCCTGACATTCACACCCAAACCAAAACCACTGCCATCGGGTCGACTGCGACTCACAGCGACCCTACAGAACAAAGCAGAACAGCCCCACAGGGTTCCCAAGGCTAAGCAGACTGCTGCATCTTTCTCCTGCAGAGCAGCTGGTGGGCTCAAATGGCTGACCTTTCGGTATGCAGCCGAGCGTTTAACCACTGCAGCACCAGGGCTCCTTCCTGACATTCACGCCCTATGTGATTCCCTCCTCTTCAGGGTGGGCTGGATTTAGCAACTCTCTTCTAATAAACAGAATGCAGCACGGGTGATGGAGGGTCAATTCCGAGATTAGGTAACAAAAGACTGGCTTCCACTTGGGCTCCTGCTCTCTCACTCTCTTGCCTGCTCCCTGAGGGGCGCCGTGCTGTAAACTGTCCTATGGGGAGGGCTGTGTGACAGAGAACTGAGGGAGCACCACGGACCAGCCGTCTGCGAGGAACTGAATCCTGCCAGCAACCACAGAAGTGACCTTGGAAGGAGATTCTCCCCCAGGTGAGCCTTCAGACAAGACCACTGCCCCGGGGAACAGCTTGACTGTAACCTCCTGAGAGACCCTGAGCCAAAGACACCCAGTTAAGCCACATCTAGATCCTTGACATACAGAAGCTGTGAGATAATAAGTGTTTGTCGTGTTCAGGCGCTAAGGTTTAGGGTACAGTAATGCACCACATTAATGTCCCTTCCAGTAACGTCTGAAGGTGTGTATGTCCATGGTCCCCTAAGGTTGTAATACAGTTCAGAAATCCTGATCAGAGAACGGGACTTAGCAGATTTAGGCATGTCGCACTCGACAATCACAACGACTCTCATAAACAAAGAAAAAATTTCCAAGCTGTTAAAGGATTGACTCCAGTGAAAGCTACAAGGCTAATGAAAATGCGAGAGGGACCTACATCAGATATGGAGGAACTGCTAACCATGTGGATTGAGGACCACACACAAAGGCGAGTCCCTCGCAGCACACTGATGGACACTGCGAAGGCACGAAGTTTGTTTGAGATGCTTAAAGAGAAAGCAGGACTAGACAGAGACATCGAGTTTAGCACTGGCTCTGGGTGGTTCAAGCGCTTCAAACGACGCTTGTCGCTGTGTAACATGAAAGTGAGCGGTGAGTCTGTGAGCACTGATGTGAAGGCAGAGGAAGAATTTGTTGAAACCTGAGACAAACTAATTGTAGAGGGAGGTTCTCTGGCCCAGAAAATTTTTAATATGCACAAAACTGCCTTATTCTGGAAGCAAATGCCTGAAAGGATCTTCATTCATAACATGGTGGTCACACAACGTCCAAATCACTTAATGTCCTATTTCACAGAACGTACTGTATTGTGGACATTGAGCAACACATGACTAATTTGTTATGCAACAATAGGTAACACAGATTTTAATAACTAGAAGTGAGGCGCCACAGGAACAAAAAAATATATTATGTGGGGGTGGCTTTGGAAGAGGGAAGTGGGCTGAGAGGAGAATTTAAGCGAAAGCTTAAAGTGCCCTGAACACACAGTAGAATTTTGGGCTTTAAGTGGGTTGTTGGTGAGGGATGGAAGGAAAGTGAGAAAAATCTTTATTTAAAATTAGACAAACGGGGCGTCTTGTAGGGTAAAGTTTTACCACAATGTTATTTGCAGATATAAGGAAAGTAGAACATGTGCCTAATGAACTGGGTGATCTAGCTAAAGAGATGTCCAAGCAAAGTGTTCAAAGTATACCACTTGGTTTCTTCTTGCTGCTTATGGTAAAATGTGAGAGGACAGCAATAAATCGAAGGAAGGACTGTTAAACAAAAAGAAGCCAGGACTTGATGGTTTTGAAAATTTTCAGCATCTCCAAATAGCAAACAATTCTAAAACTAAGTGGCTTTCTCTAACAAAGATCAAATCCAGGGCAGTGCCAGGAAAATATGGTCTAAAGATGAAACTGAGAGTCTGACTATAAAACATTTTATGAAGACCTCAAAAAGATCAAAGATGGTGCCCCAGAGCACCGCTCAGTCATACAAAAGGCCATTCAAAGAGATTAAGGGTCCCACAGATCCTCTCAACTGAACAACAGGGCCTTTACGAAGCTCAGGACTTATCAAGAAGAGATTTATGGGTGTGGCTTTTGTCTAATGCAGTGAACCCCAGTAAGAGTCACAGGAGGCCCACAAATTTTGAAAGAATTATTAACAGCAGAAACACTGCCAACTTGGACGGAAATAGACAGGGTTAAAGAAAAAGAAGACCCACCGCTGGCCAGCCGATTCTGCCTCACAGCAACCCCCACATGTTACACAGTAGAAATGCTCCATAGGGTTTTCTGGGCTGTAATGTTGACAGCAGCAGTTTGCCAACCCTTCTTCTGAGGTGCCTCTGGGTGGATCTGAATCGCCAATCTATAGCTTAGCAGCTGATCACAAACTACTTGCGCCCCCCAGGCTCCTCGAAATAGAAACAGTGCAAAATTGGACCCCCCAAATTCTACCGGCAGGAAGGAAGACGAGAAAAGTATTCAGCTGCGAACACATTCGAGCTTTCATGAAACACGGAAACCCAGGAGGCAAAACCAAGAGCCGAGAGGGCAGAGTCAGGAAGGATGGAGAATTATTCCCATGCTTGAAGATTTATCCATGAACTTCTAGCATTTCCTGGATTTCAGAACAGCTCTGAACAGAAATGCGTTTAGTGATTACCTCAGGCCTAGCCCACCCTGTACGCTGGGCGTATGGGGAGCAGGTAGCTTGTCTCTTTAGTCTCACAGTCCCACAGACGGAGAGGCGCTCTATCAAGGAGCAATGCTAAGGAACGACAGCTAGGGAGCCTCAGCCACACCTGGACCCGATTCAGATGACAAAATTCAGAACTCTGAGCTGATGCTGTAACGGGACGAGACTTCTGGAGGCCCTGGGAGGGGGTGTTCTGCACACAGGAGGGACGTGAACCACTGGGAGCCAGAGGGCAGACTGTGAAGGCTCCCTGACTCCTGGAATTCACAGTATCATACAGTCTCTTCCTCTTAAGAGTGGGCTAGATTTAGTGAAGGAAATGCAGCACAGGAGATGGGATGTCAATTCTTAGATCAAGTCACAAAAAGACTGTGGCTTCTGCTTAGGTGCATGTTCTCTTGCTCACTCGCTCTGAGGGAAGCTAGCTGCTGTGTTCTGAGCTGCCCTATGGAGAGGCCCATTTGGCAAAGAGCTAACGAGGGCCTCCAGTAACAGCCAGCAAGGAACTAAGGCCCTCCGCCCAACAGTCCACAAGGAACTAAATCCTGCCAATAACCACATTAGTGAGCTTAGAAGCAAATCCTCCCCCAGCTGAGTTCAGATAAGACCTGACAGCCCCGGTCAACAGCTTGACTGAAACCTCATGAGAGATCCTGAGCCAGAGGGCCCAGCTAAGCTGTGCCTGGATTCCTGACCCACAGAAATTACGATACATGTTTGCTATTTTAAGCCATTAAATTTTGGGGTAACTTATTTGATGCATTACATAAGTCACATACCATGTAACAAAATCAAATCACAATCTTTACACACTGGATTCTCTTAAAGTATTGATTATCCATTGTCTTTACTGCCCAGGAATCTTTCCATACTCAAATCCCAGGATGGGAATTCTATTCAACTCACCAGAAGATGAGGGTTAGTTGTGCTATTTTGATGAAATACAAAAAAAATCTGCACATAAAGGCTTCCCTCCACCCTCTAAAGATGTAGAAATGCTGACACACTTTTCTAAACAGTTAAAAACGAGTTCTTAAGAAGGTGAACCTGCAAAAATCTAGTGAAGTGCAAAAGACAAACAACGATGCCTGGAAAAAAACGGAATTACAGAGGTGTCTTCCTGCAGAGTACGCACCCAGGGACCTGAAGAGACAGAAAAGAAGATGATATGGAGAAAGGGGCCAAGGACCAACCTTGTAGTTAGCGTCTGCAAACCCTCTCCAACGACAGGTGTGAAGTTGGGCTCAGAAACAAGCGAGTCCTCACTGGTCTCCTCCAGAGGTGGAGTCTGAGGTAAAACATCAGGACGACCCAGGTGGACACCTAAAAAAAGAAAGAAGGGAAGAAAATCGATAAATAGAAAAAAGAAAATGGAGTAGGGAGAATACAGGGAAACATACGTAGCAACGTGGCTTTTCCTGGACAGGAAGCGGGAGAGAGGTCCTAGCCAATTCAAATAGCGGCTGAGAAGGAAGGGCGAGGGTGCCAGTTACACGGGGACCCCAACCCTGGTGCTGACCTGGCTCTACTTCCGCCTTTGTTGTCACTTGGGCCTTGTGCTCCCCAGGGACTGTTGGCTGGCAGCAGGAGGTGCCGCTGGAGCCCGCTCGCCGAGAGAAAGATGCACCAGACCGAAACTTTTTGGAAGGAGAGGGCTTCACTTCAAAAGGGAAAGAGAGAGCCTACTTAGCACCCACCTCAGAAACCATCACCAAGACACAGACACAAATTGTCAGTGCTCCCCACACCGAAAGCTGCTGTTCTGCAAAGTGGAAAGAAGGGTTAACGGCCACAAAGATGGGCTCCCCTTCAGGGGAAGGGTGTCAGTTCACGTCACTCCGGAAAGCGGCAAGGAACCTGGCGGAAAGGTGCCACAAACACAACATCTCCCCGCTCATACCTGTAACCTGGATGGACCTGTGTTAACCTGATAAAACATCTTCCATTCCATAATTCTCTTCTTTAACAGTATCCTCCAGTGAAATCTAACAAAGATAACCCCTTTGTTCTACATTCTCTTAGTACTATGGACACAGCACTATGACAAGTCACATTTGTTCATATATCACTTTGAAAAGACTTTGGAACAATCTTTCCATGTTTCTTAAGTCTGTCTGGTATGCCTAGGTCCCTCCTGCCTTACGGAGGGACAACCGATGCCTACGATGAGCAGGTGGGAAGGAGGAGTTGGAATGTGCCAGCGGCAGCCGCACGGAAGCGATGGACAGCAGAACACGGGCACTGCCCAACCTAGCCAGCGGAGAGAAGAGACTAAGAACACCTGCTACGGAGAAATCAGTAAATGCTTCTCCGATCACCTGATCCCAGTCTGAGAGTCCTCGGCCCTGGGGATACGGATGGACAACAGAACCCTGGTAACATTCTTGCTCATCTCTGTCCGTAGAAGCCTGGTTCTGCCTACCTCAGCCTGTGGCATGGATCCCACACCTCCAACTATACGTTTTTTTGCAACCTCGCCACTTCCCCAGAAATGCCCCTCACCTCAAGGACACGTCAGGAGAACCAGGGGGAAAGCAGCCACTTGGAAATGACCGGGACAGACAGAGTGACGGACACAAGGACGGGTAGCAGCTCTCACAGGAAGTGGGTGGAGGAGGAGAGGCCTTTGGCCCTGGCAGCTCTCTGACAGAGGTGTCCTGCCCCCCATCTCCTGGGGTAAGGGGGCCACTGGGGGGTCATCTGGTAGAAGCCACTTACATGGGATCTTCTTGAACACTGTGGTGCACATGAAGCGCTGGAATCGTTCAGCGTAGAAGCCCGGGCGATGCACTGACACGGTGTCCTGCAGAACAGAAGGGATGGCTGCAGGGCTAGAAGGGGGAAGCCCAGCAAGGGGGTCTCTAGTCCAAGGGCCACCTTCCCCTCAGCTGAGACCCTAGCAGAAGGGTAGAACCCACAATAAAATAAGGAGGAAATGGAAGAGACTGACAGGGCAGATCAGAAGTGAGGGAGGCAGAGCGGGGAGGAGAGCCTCCAGCTGACTGGTACTTACCCCATCATGTACCAAAGCTTTCCAAGAGTGCTCCAACTTTTTAATAAACCTGCCAAGAAAAGTTCTATGAAGCATTCACATAGTTTTTGAATGAATAACCTTAATATTTTTCTATTTTAGGGGACGAAAGGGGTTGTGGTAAAGAAAAACTTGAAAACTCCGAAGCTGAGAAAGCACGCTAGCTTTCCAGAAAACAGGCCCGACAGTGTTTCTTCAGCATGGGGACCAGTGATGTTTCCAGGGAAGTCAACTCACATCCCACGGGAAGGGTCAGTCGGTACGCCCGTGACAAGTCAGGGAGAGCCAGAGGGACGGACAGGCAAGTTGGAAAGGGGGAGTTAACACTGGATGGTATTCCTCCGGATAGGTCTATCAACAAGTACCGCCCAGTCCTCACTAGGACCAGAAACCTTCCAGGAGCAGAACTGGGGTCTAACATTTCCAACTCCTCTCTCTTCACCATCTCACTGCCCCTTAGTGCCACAGGCTAATATTGTTTACAGAACACGGTGGCCCTCTGCAGAAAAGAGGAACATGTCTCCAGCTATGTCCCAATGTGGGGTGTGACTCATTTCACAGATTTTTCACAGAAGAAGAATCAGACAGATGGTGTATTCTAACCTGGTGCTTCCAGTGACTGACTCAGCCTTCCACAGAAGGTGCATGTCATGTTTGGGGAGGTGCTGGGGGAGGAAACCCAAGAGAGGGCCAAAAACAAGGAAATAAAACTAATGTCTGAAACCCGAGGCTCCAACGACGCACTGTTCTTGCTTCGGGAGTAACCTGGAGACAAACCAATCTCAAAGAGACATGTGAAGGTCTAGCTGCATCCTCCCTGCCCCCGTCTGAGATCCACGTGCTCCTCACCTGTACGACTGCAGAACGTCAATGATGCCGATATAAAGCAGCAACCTTTCCCCTTTACTGTTCCGGGCAGGGATGCCACCCATACTGGGGAAAACAAGGAGGAAATGGTAAGGACACATTTTGGCTAGCAGCTAGAGGCTTCTTCTAACCTTGAGTTGAATCAGGACAGGGAAGTGAGACGCACACACATTTGTTACCGTTTTCCATAAACTGGGGAAGAGGAGGATCCTCCCTTCAGCCCCAAGAACCACCCTCGAGTGTGAATTATACCCTCTTTCTCTCCAAATCTCACCTACCTGCCTCTTCCACCCCAGCCCTACAAAACTGAATCTAAAATCACTCCTGCACAGTAATTCTGAGAATGCTCTCCCAGTTAACTCAGTACATTCTTCTCTTAATTTACGCCTACCTGCTAGGACACTCTTCAAGAGTCACATCATGGGACACCTTAAAAATGTAACCACCTAAAAGACATCTGTGGCATTTCAGCAACTACACTTTCTAGACAGGCCCATGGTGGTCCTTCATAAACAAGTCTATAATAAATTGTTTTTCACAGTCTGAATGCAATCTGCAGACATGTGTATGACTGTAAGTATAATTTTTTTAAGTTTTTTAATCTTGGACAGCTCGCCTCAGATATACTACAAACCCTGAATTTCAGACCTCTTCCTTTCCTTTCGTATTGTTAAGAAAGCTGATTCTACAGTTCTATGAACGTTCATGTTGCTGACTTATCTGCTGAGGCTGTGAACTTACGCCCTCCTTCCTGGTGCCCCTGAACACACTTACTGGTCGTCAGTTTGCATTGTGCCACCCCGTCGGGCCTCGCCCTGGATGGACTCCATGGCTGTGGAATACAGGGCCTTCTGCGGGGCTGGTCTGCGAGTGTCAAGTGAGGGCTGGGCTTCGCTGCCTAAGGGCTCTCGCTGTGCGTGCTCTATGTTGTGGACTGACACCAAAAGGCTATAGTCCATTATCTTGAAGCTCTGCAGCACCTAATGGAAGGAAAAAAGATAATCTAAGATTTGGGTGGTATCAGGCTTTTTTTCAGGATCTCACAGCTTTCATGATAGAATTACTCTTGATGGTGAGCCTCCAGTACTAACCAGAGGATTATCCTCTGTTCCTCCTTCACCTTGGAAGGGAGCCTATTAACCTACTCTAGTCACTCTGTACTCACATCCCCTTAGCGTCCTCACAGCCTAGCCCACAAGTCCTATTTTATTTGTTCTTTCTATGTATCTCTTCATGAAAAGAACATTATATTCTCAAGAGAATAAGGAATATTTATTTGTGCTATAAAGAATCCAGAAGGAGGGTTCGGTAAAAGGACACCTTGTGACAGATCTGCTCTGTCACAGGATCTTGTATTACCTCTTCAGTTCAGTTCAACATTTACTAAATTACCACCATGTGGAAGCACTGTGCCTGGGTATGGCGACTGAAAGATACATAAAGGAGGGTTTTTGTCCTCAAGGGTATTATAACCTAGGAAACGAATGTAAAATAAAGGCAGTACACCTACTATAGGCAATAATGGAAGTAATTACTGATAGAGGAGTACCACAGAGGAGATCAGAAGTGATATACACATAGGTTTATGAGGATAAATCTGGAGCAAAAAGAAGTCCAAGTAAATAAAGAGGAAAAGACTACTCGCAGGGCCTGGAGGCACTGCAGCAACACGGTACCTGCAGAGAGGTATACTTTGGCACTGGCTGAATGTAAACTCAAGGGCTAGCTGTGGCAGATTGGAGGGGCTGGCAGGGCTAAGACAATCACGGACCTGATCCGTCAAGACACGGAGTCTGAACTGTATCCTGACGTTCTAAACCCTCTTCCCACTCCAAAACGGGGGGAAAGGGTACGCTCCCATCAGCTCCAAGAGCTCACTTGCTGATGCAGCTCCACCAAGGGTGTTTTGGTGGGGGTGGAGTGAGAGATGAAGAGAACACAGGACTGATTCTTGCGTGTAGTTTGAAAAAACCCTCTGCCCCCTTGGTTAAGTCTCTAGATCTTGCAACCAGAGGACTCAAACTAAAACAGGCATTATCCTGGAACCAGATGCAGGGTGAACAAAGAACGGCGAGGATGGCCAACGTTAAGGACGAGTAGAGGAAGGTAATTCTGTAAAAGCAGCCTGAGAAAGAATAACCAAAGATGTAGAAAAATCAGCAGGGAGAAGTGTCAGAAAAGCCAAAAGAAGTTATGTTAAGGAGATGGAAACAGTCAAGTGTCAAACACTAGAGAAAGGTCAAGACTTTGACATCGAGGTGACCGTCGGGGGGAGCAGCTTACTGAAGTGGTAAAAGCAACAGCCACGGCATGGTGGGCTGAGCGCGAGTGAGAGATGAGAGAGGAAAAGGAGAAATGGAGCCATCAGCAGATGAGGACACTCACACAGAGTCCTCTTCTGACCCTAAGACGGAAGAGAGGAGTTTGTCTGCATGCAGACAGAACACAGCCAGTAGAGGCTGCAGCCAGAAGAGGGAAAGGATGCGAGTGACAGAGGACAGGAGGGAACGGACCCAGAGCACAACACGGGCTGACGGAATACCCCCCCAAGCTGGGAGAAAGGAGGTTAAGTGCAGACGCAGTAACAGTCTGTCATGGGAGCAGGACAGAGAGACAGGACAACACAGAAAGCTGAGGTGGTTTTCTGAGAAACGAGGAGGAGCATGGGAGTTGGAAAATGGTTTGAAGAGAGTATCAAATATCTGAAATCCCTGCTGAGAGGAACAGAAAATGGATTGATAAGCAATACAGAGGGCCCAGGTGGAGCTGATATCATAAATCTAGAGATGCTAGTACACACAGCTTTTTAGCATCTAGCTTCCAAGATGTAAGTCTGGGAAAGGCAGGTAGGACCAAGATGTGAGAAGTGATGGTACTAATATGAAAATAAGTAGAATGAGGTCCAGGCTAGGTAGGAAAGAAAACACAGCCAGATGGGGGTGATACACAGGGAGAAAGTACAAAGGGAACAGGCGTGGCAACGAGCTAATGTGAAAGCCATTTTAAATGAAGTCTGGGGCATATGGGCTAAGGAACAGAGTCCCATTCCCATGGACTTCAGGCCTAAGAACAACCAGGCTGTTTCAGGGATGGAGATTCTGGGTGCCTGAGAAAGGGAAATGCGACCAACTCACCAAACAGTCACGCTGCAGGGTCTTACACAGAGCATTGTACATGTCAGCATCCAAAAACAGACCATCAGGGATATCTTGCAAGAAGTCCAGGTCTTTAAGGGTGGGGAGAGGCTTCTCTCGCTCTTTCTGGGAAGCCCGTCGTTTGTACGTTGAGCCCTTAAGGTCGTATTTGACGTGCATCTTGACTGACCGTGGTAAGAGATTATTCATCACCACAATTCGGATGTTCTTGCCGCCGGCCTGCACACAATACAGTCCATAGAACTTGGGCAGCAAAGTCCGAGGGTTCTGGTTGAGATTCTGGGCGCACGAAAATAAAGAGCCAGTTAGCTGATTTCAGTGAAACTCAAGAGCAAAAGTTGCCATCTACCCTCTCTGTGTCTCCTCCATGGGATTCAGGCACAATCCGACTGCCGGAAAGAAGCCTCCAATCTATCTATCTCAATGATGGCATCACCACCAAGCTGTGCCACAGCTCCTCCAACATACGGATCAGTCAGGATACTGAATGTATGCTGGATCTCTTCCTCCAACAGGGTTGAAAAAGTCTTACCCTTTACCCCGGCTACAATACACTCTCCTCTAGAACCGCCAAGAGAAATCAGTCAGTGTGAGATGGGATAGAGTACTATCCAGGGAAATAACCCACCTTACTCCACCATCTAAGAGCTGACTGAGAATAGTCACTGAATCTTCCGTTCGGGTAGGACAGTCTAATTAAGCCGAACAACACTTAAAACCAGACAGATAAATGAAACCCCTTTCAGCCATCGAGAGGCAAGAGAGATGGGGCAAAAAGCACAGAAATAAACTATGTTCTCAAGACAGAAGCACTGACATTGTTTTGTCCCACTGCCCGGCCCCGTCCACCCACTGCCCAGCTTTGTCCACGAGCAGGCAGCTCAGGCAGCCAGGCCAGGCCAGGCTCCTCTCCCCCTCACCATGTAATATCCTGGAAGCAGTTTCTGCAGAAACTCTGCTTCTTTATACTGGACTGTCTTAATGATGAATTCATCGTCACTGGATACGTAGAAAAGGGAGCCGCTAGCCCCAGAGCTGCAGAGTTCAATCAGTGGCTCGTTGCAGAGGGAGTACTGGGGCCCAGAGAGAAGACAGGAAGAGGTTCAGAGACACCAGAGATGCAATTCTGTATAAAGAAAAACTGGAGCAAGACTGGGGGGGCGGGGGCAGTGGTCTTCCTTTGGGAGCACCCCTCTGATACTGGCGCCCCAGGGTCCTAAAATCCAGACGCTTACCAAGTAATCATCAGGCCGGATGCCAAATAACTCTCGGAAGTAGCGGAAGGCAACGGGCGCATATGTCTTGAAACGAAAGTCACTGTAGTGATGAGCAGGGGTCAGGTTGCTCCCTTCGCTGTGGAAGGAAATAGAAGAGGCCAGAGCTAGTCTCTGTCATCCAGGGGGTCCACCCTGGGAAGACATTCAGAGTCACCCAGAGGCAGGCCGAGACAGCCCTCCTTCACGAACCAGTGGATTAGATCAGTCAGTTACTTCAGTGTGACAGGAAGGCATAACGTGGGAATGAAGTCACAGGCACAAAAGATGCATGCTACCTCCTAACCCGTGCATTAATGTGTGAGTGCTCACTCTATGGGCCAGAGGCTCATGGAAGGATCTAGGGGTCAGCATCTGTTCTCCAAACTCTCCAGTCCCACATCACCCCGATCTGCCTAGCTGAACTAAACTCAGGTTAAAGGACTGGGCAGGTGACTAAATTAGTCAGGTCTGAACCCCTAAAACATTTCCCAGGACATTTCCCTGAACATTAACCTCTGTACCTGGGGAAGAAGATACTCTCCACCACGTAGAAATCTTGCATGAGGACATCTCGCTCTGGTTTGGTACTCAGGCTTCCCACAGTGTGAGTAATGCCTAACTGGATAGCACCTTTCAAGGCTGATGACGTTGTCTGAGAAACAGAAAGGAGAAGTTTCTAGTATTAAGCCTGACCATAGCAACAAAAACTCAGGCGGGAGGAGCTGGAGGGAACACTTGAAAGCAAATGCCCTTCCAGGAGTTCAGATTAAACTGGGGCAAGCCCACTTCTCTCATGCAGTGCTTTGCACTGCAGTTAAATGCTCAGAAGGGCAGTGAAGATACAGAATTGCAAAGAGGGGACAATGTGAGCCAGCCTCAGCGGGGCAAGGTGCTCATTCCTATCAGCCTGCCTAAATACGAGTTATGCATCTATGCTCGGAAGACACACTGTACTGAGGGAACAATCTTAGCTCTTACTGCTAAGGTTACTGCCTCCAGGGTGTCTCAGGCCCTCCAAACATTTTACTCATCCGACATAGAATGTAACTAAAATTATCCACTATTCTGGTTGACTACCTGGCTACAGAAGCTTCAGTTTTCTAAGGCAGGACCTGACTAGTGTCCCAAGGGCAACGGAGTGGCAAAAAGAGCCCCTAAATGAGGAGGCATGAAAGACTCAAATTATTTCTGAGAAAGTAATATTGAGATTTAGAATTGTCACACTACGGCAACTCGAAACCAAAACACAAATAGAAAAGTCCCGCTCTCACAACCCACGATATCGATCCCTCGGAAAAATACAGCAATGAAATAAAAAATTCATTAATGAAATTACAAATTCACCTCCTCAGTCTTACTGGCCACATTTCTAGAGGCAGCTAGTGGCCACCATACTGGACAGCACAGATACAGCACGTTTCAATCACTGCAAAAAGTTCTATTAGACAGTTTTGCTCTAAATGATTTTCCTCATCTCCAACCACAACCAGACAGTACTTGTATTTCTATTTAGTCCGTGTTACGGATTGAACTGTATCCCCAAAAAATGTGTGTCGACTTGGCTAGGCCATGATTCCCAGTATTGTGTGGTTGTCCACCGTTTTGTGATCTGATGTGATTATACTATATGTTGTAAATCCTAACCTCAGGATTAGAGGCAGTTATGTTTATGAGGCAGGACTCAATGTACATGATTAGGTTGTATATTGAGTCAACTTCTTTTCAGATATAAAAGAGGAGCTAGTAGAGAGGAGAGGGACCTCATGACCACCAAGCAAGAAGAGATAGGAGCAGAGCACATCCTTTGGACCCAGGATCCCTGCGCTGAGAAGCTCCTAGACCAGGGGAAGATTGATGACAAAGACCTTCCCCCAGAGCCAACAGAGAGAGAAAGCCTTTCCCTGGAGATTGCACTCTGAATTTGAACTTCTAGCCTTCTAAACTGTGAGAGAGTAAATTTGTTTGTTAAAGTCACCCACTTGTGGTATTTCTGTTATAGCAGCACTAGAAAACTAAGACAATCCTCACTGGGCATTAAAATTATAACTCATTGTTTATGTGTTTGCCTAGACTAGAAACTCATCTTTTCATCTCAATGTTCAGCAAATAAAAAGGGGTCAATAAATGTCTGTTGAATTGACATGGGTCTCCGTGCCTACTCCAGGGAAAGGTCCCTGACTGAGAATATAGGTCAGTCTACCTCTGCTACCTGGACAATGCAATAAAGGCAGAGAATAGATATAGACTAACGTGGGCCAGAAACAGGACTCTGTTAAGAAATCTTCAGGCCCTGTATCAGACAAGGGACAGATGCAAAGTGGGAAGCTGAATACTACTATCCCTAGGGAAACCTACCCATCTCCAAATCTGTCCGGAACTGAAGAGCTGGGATCACCCCAGGATGCTTCTCTCCTTCATCAGTTCAATTTTATCTTTTTGGCTATTACCACTACCTTTCCACTCTGTTTGATATCTATAGTTCAAAAAGCAGGTGTTCTAGGCACTATTCAACAGCTGAAACTACTATCTTCTTAAAAAAAAAAAAAAAAAGAGAAAGAAAACCACTCAACCTGCTCCCTATCCACTTCATGTACACCCAGCACCAGAGGGAAGACAGAAAGTCTTCAAGTGATAGGGTTCCCTGTGGCAAGGTAGAGAATTGTTCTGAGGGTCTAGTCATACCTTTATACCTAACAGGGAAACCCAGCTTCCTCAGCTTAACAAAATAGCCTCCGACACTAGATTTGTCCATTAAGAACATTCTCACTCCAACACACACATACAAACAGGAGACAATTCACTCTCTGAGAAGTAACTTCTGAAGTTCAGGTTGTATGAAGGCTACAAGGCTTAGGCTATCAAGAAATGGGTTAGAATGTGGGGAATAATATCAGGAAACAGAGCTATCTCCGCTGAGTTCCTGGAGAAGATGAGAGGGTTCCACCCACACACACCTTTTTATACGTTGTCTCTCCTGAAGAATCAACACCTCGGTGGCCTATTTTCTTGATGAGCATGCCAGAAGCATAAGGCACCTAGAAAACGAAGAGTCGAGATTAGTACACCCACGGAATATGCCAAGCAGCTACCCTGCTGGTACAACATCCAAACAAAACAAATCAAAACACTCAACACACCCTTTCAAGGTTAAGAACATTTAATAAAGTCTGTGGAAGACCCACGCTGCACATACACGCAGCTATAATGCTGCCTTCTAAAACATTAACTGGCTAAATTAACAGAGAAAACTCGAAGGGACACAAATGTTACCCTTGGTTCTCCGAAAAATGCTGTAGAAAATAAAAATGAGTATCACTGAAGAAAAGTAGACAAACGGGAAGTAGGGAATAGCAGCCCCAGAAAAAATGAAAAATCTCAGCTCACAAAAGCAAGATAGGTTAAAAGCAGTGTTCCACAGACCCCTTCTCTTTTCACCTGCTTCCTTTAAGAAATTACTATCCCTCTTACCCCTCTAACCCTCAACCCACCCTGAACACCATCTGCTCAAACTCAATTTACCAGCAGAAACGATCCCAGCCACTATCAAATGTAATTCTACAGCCCAAGAACCACAAGGCCAAGGCAGTAAGACAGCTCCACTGAGACAGACACCACAGCGCTTCAACAAGATTCTGAGAAGATGACGTGACTTTGCTTTCCACCCACGTAAGTGCGTGCCCCTGGAAGAAGGGAGAAGACCAGCAGAACAGAAACTAGAAGGCTGTTCCCAGAAGCCAAGGTGCCAGAGCAACAGACATGGAGGCGCTCTTCATTAAGCTGACAAGCCAGAAGGCAAACAGACTAACGCAAACAGGATGTCACAATCTCGCGGCCTGATAGTCAAGTTCTACTTTTCTTGGTAAAGCCCTTAGTACCAGAAAACCCTCGGTATATAACCTGACAGATCTAGGAAGACGTTTGGGGAAAAAACCTAAATCCCAGGCCAAAAGGGCCAGCCCTCTGAGCCCCCTTTCACAAAACCCAGGAGAGAGGCAAGAAATGAGAAATGGGTTAAGAAATACTCCATAGGAAGAAAGTTAAGATAGTCTACACAAAAAAGAGAAACTTAGGAAATTATAGCTTCTGTGTGATTTCGGAAGGTACAGGACTACAAAGCACTAACAGCAAAACAGTTAAGAAAGCTGGCTTTGGTATCAGACTGCCTGGGTGAGTCCAGTCTCACCATTTATTCACTACGTGACTTTGGGCAAGTTATAGAATCTCTAAGCCTCACTTTCTTTATCTGTAAAACAGTGATAACAACGGCACTTACCTCATAGGGTTGTTTTCAGGATTAAATAAGAGTATCTATAAAGGGAAAGGAGGCCTGGTGGCGCAACGGTTAAGCACTTGTCTGCTAACCAAAAGGTCAACGGTTTAAACCCACCAGCCGCTCCTTGGGAGAAAGACTGCAGCCTTGGAAACCCCATGGGGCACTTCTACTCTGTCCTACCAGGTTGCTATGAGTCAGAATCGACTTGATGGCACACATCAACAACATAAAGAGAACTTATCACAGTTTTTGGTACATTAAAAAAAGCTCAATAAATCTCACGTATTAATAATATTCATAACGAACTGCAATAAACATAAAATTGTATAATTTCAGGTCTGTGGGTAGAGCAAACAATTTGCAATTGGCTGCTAACCCAGCAGTGCCCCAGAAGAAAGGCCTGGTGATTTGCTTCCGTAAAGACCCATCCCAAGAAACCCTACGGAGCAGTCCTCCTCTGTAATACACGGGGCTGCCCTGAGTTGGAATCCACTTGATGATCATTGTTTTTTTTTGTTTTGTATAATTTCTAGCCTAGAAGTAAGAGCCCTGTCTAGCTTCCAAAACCTAAGCAGGGGGAAAATAAAGCTATCATAAACAGGTATCCTTCTATCCCAGGATTGGTTTAACAACCATGGTATCGATATGAAACTCACCTCAGATGCCATGGATCTCTTGATTCCAGATGCTGTTTAAAAAAAAAACAACAACAAAACAATTATAAGTGTGTACTCACACAATCTCTGTCAGGCACACTGAAAGAATCAGGGTCTGAATCAAACCAAGTGTGACAATGAGCTCCTGCCTCTTGCTCAGGGATCCCTGGTTCTTAGGGATTTTAAATACCCCTTCCTCCTCCACTGCCTCATTCACAGAGCCCTTACGCATATTCCAGTCTTGCGTTGCCCCTTTTCATACTCAAGTGTTAATATTTTCCCTAGGAAATATAACTCTGTTCTTCATCTATTTAACCGGTAGAGTCACAGGGTCTCATTTGACGGCATGGCTGAAAGAGAAAGGGCTTAAGACATACCTAAGACTCACTGGAAAGTTTGGGGCTCGATTAGAGCTAAAAGGGTAAGAACTCTGAGGCCTATCTATGGTGCTTTACTCCACGTTTACTATTTTGGATGAAAGAGACGAGGAGGATGCAATGAGTCTATGGAGATGAGGAGCTAAGGATGAGAAGATGCAATGTCAAATAATGAAAATCCACTCAGTGCAGCAGAAACTGACTCCTCATCCTAATTTCTGCCGTCAACTCAGCAGAAATTTATTGGTTTAAAATTTACTTACTAAATATTTATTCAGTGCAGACATGAAAGATAAACCTGTGGTTAAATCTCACAAGTATTACTTATGACCTTTACCTACGTAAATTTAATTTAGGAAGAGTTCAAGAGCAAGGATGTTTATGTTTACAAAGTGCCTAAAGAGCGTATCTATGGAAAATGTGCTCTGAAAAGTTAAATCTACTCTAAAGGGCTTGCCATTCCTATGACCTTCATCCATGTGATGCTAAGGGAGACAGGCTTTCCTTCCCCTCATACTGGAGAAAGCTGGTCTTTATCTAGAAAGACGACTGAGACAGCACTTCAACCTAGATCTGAAGGACTCAGATGGAATAAAGATTAGCCATATTAAAGAAAACTAAAAAGAGGAGTCCGACTGGGGTATATCTTCAGTAATGTAAGTTAATATCTAAGTAGAAAGACCTCAGTTCCAGTTCATACATGAGATTAATGGTGAGGCAGTAACAGACACACAGGATTTAGGGCAATCGGATAAAGCTCTAATTATGACTGTTTTGAGACAAATGATCAAGGGCCCCCTGAATTTCAGAACACAGCTGGGCTCAGAGGGAGAGAGGCTGACAGACCTTAGCCATCGACTAAGTACTTACGGGAGCCCTGGTGGCTCCACGGTTAAGAGCTCGGCTGCTAACCAAAAGGTCAGCAGTTTGAATCCACCAGCTGCTCCTTGGAAACTCTATGGGGCAGTTCTACTCTATCCAATAGAGTCGCTATGAGTCAGAACTGACTCGACGGCACATAACAACAACAAGTGCTTATGGTATCAACAAGCGGAGCAGCAAAATGTCTTTCCTCATAGGGAGGCAAAGTACCAAAATATGGGGACAGATGGTTTTCATTTCTCTTGTCCCAAAAAAAAGGGGGCAAGAGAAATGTCATCTAGCTGTTAGAAAGATGTGCTGCATAGAATGACCTAGAAAATTGGAAAGACCAGTTCTCACTACTGCCTCTGTCCAGCAGAACCCACTAATCTATACCTTTTCTAGGATGACTCATCTTCAATCAGGCTGACTTCAGCTGAGTGAAAAACTAGGTAGGTTTAGGGCTGGAACCATTAAGTTAAGGCTTCCAAGGAACAATAAACCAGGACAACTCAGATCTATGATCAAAACTGCTACTTACCGCAGAATTTCAGGTGTCAACCAATAAAACACAGCTGAACCTTTTACATTTTACAAGCCTTTCGGCTGAGAGTCAAAATGCCGAGCTATTGTAAAAGATGACTTGGGTTCAAATCCCCACGTTTTATCAGGCAAATTATACTCTTTATTAAACTAAAAAGGAATCTCTATTAGAAGGTTTATGTAAAGACTAAATGAGATAGTAAAAGCAAAGCACTTTATGGACTGTAAAGTACTACACAAACATGTTGTCATATGTGTGCAGTGCAATGGGTTTCTCTCATATATGGCCTTTCTGGCCTCGGATTTATAATTCTGCCAAAATGACTGCCTAGGCCATAATCTTACAACACACTGGTCAGTATACTATGGGAACAGGATGCGTAAAACCACCCAATAGGATTAAGAGACCTTTCGGGAATTGGTCGATTACTATGCAAATTCCCTAACTGGGGTCTACCAAGGGGATTGCTCAATTCGTGGTCTGGCTGGGAGGGCCATGCCTTGAAATTGAATATAAGGGCCAATCCCACAGAGGTTGAGAGGGACCTCACTACCGTCAAGGAGAATCCGGAGCAGACCACGTCCTTTGGAACAAGGACCCGGGGTACCTGTGCTGAGAATCTCCTAGACCCAGGAGAAAGAGAGCTATAACACTGAAGACAACGCAAGCAGCAGAGAAATGGCTGCAACCTCGGCAGAGCCCAGCAGCAGAGAAACAGCTGCAGTGGCTTGCCAACCCACCCGAGTCAGAGAGCTGAGCACCTTCAAGCAGGCTTACTGGTGGAGTGGTGTGCCTCTGGGCACTTGTCAGTGAAACTAAAGAGTTGTAACACTTGTACAAGCAGGGCAGACACCTGGAGAAGGGCCTGCTGGCTGGCACGCCAAGGGAAGGGTCTGCTGGTTGGTACAGCCAAGAAAAGGGCCATCAGCTGGTGTGGCTAGGAGAAGGAACATCAGTCAGTGTGGCGGAGACAAAGGCCGTCGGCTGGCATGCTGCGAGAAGGGTCTGCCTGGGGGCATGGCCAAGAAGGAGCGGAGAGCCACGTCTTGACTGACAAACTGTATCCTGTCTCCTGAGTTGTATCCTGTTATTTCCCTAATAAACCACATAATCGTTGAGTACGGTCTGTGAGTTCTGTGTGGCCACTGCAACAAATTATTGAACCTAGCAGAGAAGTAGAAACTGCCATGGGGAGGACGGCTGGTGTCAGAAAAGGCGAAAAAGTTGGGAGAGTGGCAGTATATCTGACCTCCACCTCACAGGAATCAGCTTTGTGTTGATGCTGATTCTCACTCCTCTTCTTGAAGTTAGGCAAGTTCAGACGCTACTAGATTACAATGTGATTTCCAATGCAAAAGCAATGTTACATCCATAGCAAGGCTTAATGTTCAATTACCTACATCTTCATGAAATTCCAATTAGCATCCCGAGGTACCTGCCTAGTCCCAAACTCCTCAGGGCCCAGCTCCCCACCCCACCACGTGCACGTGCACGCACCTAACTCCAGAATCAGTGGTTCTCAATGAGGAGATCGGTTGCTTTTGGTTGAAGACAAACACTGATGCTGGATTCCGTGGTCAGTACCTGGCCTATCCCTTCCTCTCTTACTCCAGAAGGGGTCTGGAGGGAATCTGGCAGAAACAAGAGGCAGCACCCAGTCCTAGGCTGGCAGTAACACCTAGAAAACCATCTCTTCTGTATGCAAGGAGTCAGTGGCCAAAGTTAAGCAATGGAGAGAGAAGTTAATTCCAAGGCAGAGAAGAAGTCTGGGGCTTTCTTACTTCTTAAAAAGTTCTACTTTGCTACCTTTCCTAGTTTTATCACACAGAACATGTAGCTCTAGGGCTGCTACACTCTTGCAGAGTATCCAGAATGTGGGTGGGAGGACTTCAGAGAGTAGAATTCTGGTGTCAATCCCTTTGTTATCTGCACCTGTGAAACAGTGAGTCATCCCCAAAGCACTATAGCTGAAGGAGGAAGAAAGGGAGATAACGGCATATAAACATTAACACTCAAACAAACAGACACAGGAAGTAGGAGAAGCGACACCCAAGACTTAACTCTCTTCCTTGCCTTAAGTTTTGGCCCTAGGATACAGATCAGAGACCCAACCTACTACAGAAGAGAGGAGAAAAAAAAAAACCCTAGAGAATTTTACTAATCTTGCTGTAACACCCAGCTTGGCCCAGAAACCCAATGAAGAGCACAGTGGCGGTGCAGGGAACCAGGTATCATCTACTAAGACCTGACCACTTGGCCCAAGGCTCTGCCAATGAGAAACTGTCTACGGCCGTAGTTGAGGAGGCTGAAGAGTCAGCAGCACTGCACCTGTTTATCTCACTATCAAGCCTTCTGTTCTACAAGTCCCCAAGCATTTTATAACTGTGGCAGACAACGTCAGCAAAAAGGGAAGAGAAAACGAAAAGAAGAAGAAGAAAAGGAGCAGGAGGCGGGAAGAAGAACGAACACCAACTCAGCAGGGCAACACCTGGCCTGGTGATGCCAGTTAGACAACATTTAAGAATCAGACTTATCTGGTTATGTGATTTCTAATGCAAAAGCAATGTTACATCCATAGCAAGGCTTAATGTTCAATTAGGATAGGACCAGAATATTCTTCAGCAGATTTGTTTTGTAGCATCTCTGTGAAAAGTACTCTGATAAGTACACTGCCATCCCATAATTTTCTCTTTTCAGGTAAGATATATATATGTAGCTGTGTGCTGCAGAGTCCATTCCAACTCACAGTGACCTTGTATGACACAGTAGGACTGCCCCCATAGGATTTCCTAGGCTGCCATCTTTGGGAGCAGACTGCCAGGCCTTTTCTCCTGCGGAGCAGCTGATGGGTTTGAACTGCCACCAATCTTTCGGTTAGCAGTGCAGAGTGCTTTATAGTGCAGAGGTGTAATATTAAAATTCACTCTTCCTCAGGGGGAAATCTTTTTCCTGAAGATTTTGGGACCTACCTCTCCCCATCCAAGCCAAAAACTCTGAAGGATCATTATTAAAATGTCTACATTATCATCAGTCCATACTAGAAAACTGGCATATGCTACAAGACGGGAGAGCACATTACCCAGGTGTGGGTATCCTCACACCCAGCATACAGGGTGATAGCTGGGCTATAAATGCTACAGAGAGGACCCTAGACCAGCTTCCCCTCATTGGCTCAATTCTAATACAACTCACCACTAGTTCAATATCAAATTATTTCTGCTTTTTTTCCCATCACTCTGGCATTTCCACATTGTCTTAGTCATTTAGTGCTGTTATAACAGAAATACCACAAGTGGATGGCTTCAACAAAGAGAAATTTCTTTCTTCACAGTAAAGTAGGCTAAAGTTCAAATTCAGGGCGTCAGCTCCAGGGGAAGGCTTTCTCTCTCTGTCAGCCTTCTCATCAATGTTCCCCCAGACTAGGAACTTCTCCACTCAGGGACCCCGGGTCCAAAGGACACGCTCTGCTCCTGGCACTGCTTTCTTGGTGGTATGCAGTCCCCCGGTCTCTCTGCTCACTTCTCTCTCTTATATCTCAAGAGACTGCCTCAGGACACAATCCCATCTTGTCGATTAAGTCCCACCTTACTAACACAGCTGCAGCCCATCCTCCCTCATTGACATTAGAGAGGCAGGATTTACAACATATAGGAAAGTCACACAATACCAGGAATCATGGCCCAGCCAAATTGATACATACATTTTTTTGAGAACATAATTCAATCCATGACACACTCTCTTATTTATCCTTACTGTTGACTATATGACTAAACTGAAACTCTGATACGTTTTAATTTCTCTTCTCTGGTCAAATACTTTACATTTGTATAGCACTTTAAAAGCTTATACACATCCAAACTAGAGTGTTCCTGTGGAAGGATCTTGCTGGTCCCAGTTACCCCGGGCTGGTTCCTCTGCCTCCTCATTGATTCAATGAACTAGTCACTATCCTTCCATGAAGTCCTTTCCTGCTTGATTAGCCAGTCACGAGCCTGGACTAGACATTTACCTCTAATAATCAGGTGATGCGGCTGAAATAGAGTGCAGATATGGAATTGGCCACCGCCAGGGAGAACAGTGGTCCTGAGGGAGGACACTTATCTGAATCACCAGTGGAGCTTTAAAAACAGGCACATCGAGTCTCTACTCCCAAAGAGGTTTAGTCTGGGTAGGTATATCTTTTGTTTTTTAAAACAGTTAATAAATATTTATTTTAGAAAAACAGTTGTTTAAAGCAAACTTAACATAAATTGCTAACAAAAGTCATAATTTTGTGGCACTAAAAACATTTATTGAAAAATAGCGAGTTACTTTTTAAACCTTGAACAGAAACTATCCCGAGGTCACCTTTTAGTGAAATAACAGATTGGTGCACAAAATAAAGGATATTACCTGTGAGTACGGGGCTCCATTAAAAACCATCTATATGAGACCAAATGGTCAACAATTACTTTAAAGCAAAGATGAGAAGATAAGCGGGCAGGGAAACTGGGGGACTGGAAACTGAACCACCAGAATGCAGTTAAAGAGAATGTTCCCATATTGTGAAAAATGAGCAATCTGTACACAACTGTCACATAGGAGCTAATTTGCTGTGTAAACTTTCACCTAAAACACAATAAAATATTATTTTAAAAAAGAAAAAGAAAAATATCAAGAGTGGAAAAAGTGAACTTGATTCCACAAGAAGACATGTATAAACATATTCTTAGCAGCTTTATTCATTACGAACCCAAATCAGGAATAACCCAAATGTCTCTCTATAGGAAAATGGATAAACTGTGGCACACTCACACGGTGTAATACTACACAGCATTTAAAGAAAAAGCAAAAAACAACTAACTAGTACCAGACACACCAACATGCCGACTGAAAGAAGGCAGGCACAGAAGAGTGCGTGCTGTCTAATTCTATTTATGTGAAGTTCAGTAACAGGCAAAACTAATAACTTGACACTAGAAGACAGAATAAAGGTCACCTTAAAAGGCATATGGTCTTGGAAGGAGCATGAGGGAACCTTACGTGGTGTTGGAAATGCTTTATATCTTCATCTTGGTGGTGGCTGCATAAAAACCCAATTCTGACTCATAGTGACCCTAAGGGACAGAGTAGAACTGCCCTCTAGAATTTCCAAGGCCGTAATTTTTACCGAAGTAGACATCTTTCTCCCACGGAGTGGCTGGTGAGTAAGAACTGCTGACCTTTTGGTTAGCAGCCGGGCACTTGGCCACGGTGCCACAAGAGCTCCTGGGAGGTAGCACAGGGGTAAACATAATAAACCACCACCAATCTATCTACTTGAGATTAACACACAATTTAGGTACTTTATACATGTTAATGCAATAAAAAGTAAGTTAGTTTACTTTAAAAAAAAAAAAAACTTATAAACATAGCTCATTTGACCCTCAAAACAAGACTACAGGGAGTGGACACTTTTTTAACTATGGACTTAAACAGACATCTCCACCAAGTAAAATGTGAGAAAAAACCCACAAAACCCTGTAAAAACACATTTCTGAGACAGTTAGGAATCACAAAAGAAGAAATCAGATACAGGTATACCTCGGAGTATTCCTGGTTCGATTCCAGACCACTGCAATGAAGTGAGTCACAGGAATTGTTTGGTCTCCCAGTCCGTATAAAAGTTATGCTTACACTATCCTGTAGTCTACTGAGTGTGCAATAGCATTATGACCGAAAAAAAATGTACATACTTTGATTAAAAAATACTTTACTGCTAAAAAATGCTAACCATCATCTGAGCCTTCAGCAAGTCAATCTTTTTGCTGCTGGAGGGTCTTGTCTCGATGTTGATGGCTGCTGACTGATCAGGGTGGTGGCTGCAGAAGGCTGAAGTGGCTGTGGCAATTTCTTAAAATGAGACAATGAAGTTTGCCGCTTCAACTGACTCTTCCTTTCACGAAAGATTTCTCTGTAGCGTGTGATGCTGTTCGACAGCATTTTACCCACATTAGAACTTCTTTCAAAATTGGAGTCAATCCTCTCAAACTCTGCGCTGCTTTATCAACTAAGTTTATGTACTCTTCTAAATTCTTTGTTGTCATTTCAACAAAGTTCACAGTATCTTCACCAGGAGTAGATTCTGTCTCAAGAAACCACTTTCTTTGCTCATCCATAAGAAGCAAGTCCTCATCCATTAAAGTTTTATCATGAGAGTGCAGCAATTCGGTCACATCTTCAGGCTCCACTTCTAGTTCTAGTTCTCCTGCTGTTTCCACCACATCTGCAGTTACTTCCTCCACTGAAGTCTTGAACCCCTCAAAGTCAGCCATGAGAGCTGGAATCAACTTCTTCCAAACTCCTGTTACTGTTGATATTTTGGCCTCTTCCCGTGAATCACGGATGATCTTACTGGCATCTAGAATGGTGAATCGTTTCCAGGTTGTCAGTTCACTTGGCCCAGATCCACCAGAGGACTCACTATGTACGGCAGCTATAGCCTCACAAAATACATTTCTTAAATAACAAGACTTCAAAGTCAGAATCACTCCTTGATTCATGGGCTGCAGAGTGGATGTTGTGTTAGTAGGCATGAAAACAACATTAATTTCCTTGTATATCTCTACCAGAGCTCTTGGGTGACCAGGTGTCCTGTCGGTGAGCAGTAATATCTTGAAAGGAATCTTTTTCTTCTGAGCAGTAGGTCTCAACAGTGGGCTTAAAATATTCAGTAAACCATGTCGTAAACCGATGTGCTGTCACCCAGGCTCTGTTGTTCCATTTACAGAGCACAGGCAGAGTAGATTTAGCGTAGTTCTTAAGGGCCCTAGGATTTTCAGAATGGTGAAGGACCACTGGCTTCAACTTAAGTCATCAGCTGCACTAGTCTCTAACAAGAGAGTCAGCCGGTCCTTTGAAGCTTTGAAGCCAGGCACTGACTTCTGCTCTCTAGCTAGCAAAGTCCCAGATGCCATCTTCTTTCAATATAAGGCTGTTATGTCTACACTGAAAACCTGTTGTTTAGTGCAGCCACCTTCATCCGTTATGTTAGCTGGATCTCCTGGATAGCTTGTTGCCCCTTCTCCGTCAGCACTTGCTGCTTCACCTTGCACTTCCATGTTATGGAGACGGCTTCTTTCCTTAAACCTCATGAACCAACCTCTGCCAGCTTCACACGTTTCTTCTGCAGCTTCCTCACCTCTCTCAGCCTTCACAGAGTTGAGGAGAGTTGGGGCCTTGCTCTGGATTCGGCTTTGGCTTAAGGGAATGTTGTGGCTGGTTTGATCTATCCAGACCACTAAAACTTTGTCCATATCAGCAATAAGGCTGTTTCTTGTTCTTATCATTAGTGTGTTCAGTGGAGCAGCACTTTCAATGTCCTTCAAGAACTTTTCCTTTGCATTCACAACTTGGCTAACTGTTTGGTGCAAGAGGTCTAGCTTTTGGCCTATCTCAGCTTTCGACACACCTTCCTCACTAAGCTTAATCATTTCTAGCTTCTGATTTAAAGTGAGAGATGTGCAACTTTTCCTTTCACTTGAACACTCAGAGGCCACTGTAGGGTTATTAATTGGCCTAATTTCAATACTGTCATATCTCAGGGAATAGGGAGGCCCAAGAAGAGGGAGAGAGACAGGGGAACGGCCGGTCGGTGGAGCAGTCAGACAATGTTCACCATCTTATATGGGCGTGGTTCATGGTACCCCAAAACAATTACAATAGTAACATCACTAACCAGTAATCATAGAGACCACCATAACAGATACAATAATGACAAAAAGTTTGAAATATTGTGAGAATTACCAAAATGTGACAGAGACACGAAGTGAGCGCATGCGGTTGGAAAAATGGCGCCGATAGACTTGCTCGATGCAGCGTTGCCACAAACCTTCAATTTGTGAAAAATGCAGTATTTGCGAAGCACAGTAAAGCGAAGCGCGATCAAATGAGGTATGCCTGTCATTACAGTTAACTTTCTAGATGTGATTATGTTAAAACTCCCTTTATCTGCACATACGCAAAGAGTCCTTATATGTAGAAATACATACGGAAGCATTTATGGATGAGATCACCTAAGGACTGGGCTTGCTTTAAAATATTCCAGGGAGTAGAGACGGGGGAATGGGCAAGTATAGATGGAAGAAGATTGGCAAAATGTTGCTGTTGAAACTAGGTGATAAATACATGGAAACTTACCATACTATTCTTTCTACTTTGTGTATGACTGAAATTTTTCATAACAAAGTTTAGGGGGAAAATAATTTAAGCTTAGAATACAAAGCAAATCTGGACAATCAAACTTCTTCATCTCAGCCGACTTCTTTCTGAAAGGTTTTCTCAGGGAAAACTAAGCATTAAGGTTGAAGTTCTATCAATAAAATTGCTTTTACATCCCAGTAACTTCCAAATTCATGCCCACAGTTTGTTTCCTTCAGACTGTGGGACTCCGACTTTATTAACAGGCCCCGGACCAAGAAGCATTCTAAACAACTAGCTAACGTTGCTTTCTGGGAAGCTAAAAAATAAAGCCAAGACCGGCTGCATCAGGAAACAAACAATAACGGTTCAAACAACGTATTTTTGAACGGGTGAGACGCTGCAGAACCAACCATGGTGATTCAGAGCCTAGTTCCTCTGCAGAAAGAAGAAAGAATGTAAAAGACCTGGAGGAGCAAGAGCACACTCATGCTGGGAAATTCTTTTTTTATGCTGGTGAGGTCATGCTCAGTCTGGGTGAAAATCTACAGCTGTTAATGAAAGCTGATTTTTAAATAGACCAAGCTGAGAATTTGGCTCCTTTAGCCACAAATTAAGCTACTTGCCCATTTTCAAGTTAACACATCAATAACCATTTACATCTAGGGGGGCAAAAGCCATTCAGAAAGGGCCTCTGAGGATGTTTAGTCTATCCCTCTATTTTATAAATAAGCACAGAGGAACAAAGAGAGGTTAAGCGATGTACTCAAAATCAGAGCAAAGGTGCCTTAACTCTCTTTCCTCTAAACCATGTTTGCTTTTCAATTTCCTGGTCACCTAGAGTCTAGGTGGGACAAGAAAGAGAACTAGAAGGCTATAACGAATTACATAAATCTCAGTATTGCTAACGGACAATACAAACACGTATCTTCTTCCCCTGAGGTAACTCGCTCCTCGTGGGACAAAAAAACACAGGACAAGGAAATCTATTTTTCATTTTCATTGATAAAGGACTAAGATCACTGTTCTCCTTCAGTTCCTCTCAGTGAAATTAACAATAACCGTACTCTATTCCTCTGGCTAAACCCGTAGCCATGGAGTCAATTCCGACTCATAGCAACCCTATAGGACAGAGTAGAACTGTCCCATGGGGTTTCCAAGGAGCAGTTGGTGAATTCAAACCACCAACCTTTTGATTAGCAGCCAAGCTCTTAACCACCGTGCCACCAGGGCTCCATTCCTCTGGCAGCAGTTATCAATATCACTGGCAAAAACAGTAGGAAAGTACTTTTCACTTCTTTAGAGATTATCCTTGCTCTGAACCAGACAATGCCAGTATTCTAGAGCAGCAGAAACTGTATTTCGAGTCTGACATTTAAAAGAGCAGTTTCACAGTTTTGTAGGCGTCAAGGTCTTCCCTAGTAGCCAAAAGTTCTTTTTTGTCTCTGTGGTAAGAATTAACAATTTTAAAGGGAAAAAAGGGGGCTCCTTTCTTCTCAGATTAGAATTTTCTTTTTGGTGTATGTAGTACCATGATTTTCTCTGATTAAAAATACCAGGCTTGTGATTACTGAATTTGCAGTGTCCAAATAAAAGCACTTTGGATAGGCAAACTCTTTCGTTTGTTGTTTTAGGGACCTTGGAACTGACTGCAGAATCAGTTATCAATCCTTAGCATAAAACCAAAAAAAACCCCAAACGCACTGCTGTCGAGTTGATTCCGACTCACAGGGACCTACAGGACAGAGCAGAACTGCCCCATACGGTTTGCAGGAAGCAGACTGCCACATCTTTCTCCCACAGTGACTGGTGGGTTCAAATCACTGACCTTTCAGTTAGCAGCTGAGTGCTTTAACAACTGTACCACCAGGCCTCCATTTCCTTAGCCTAAGTCCACAATAAATTTTAAAATATTTTCTAAAAAGAATGATTAATAACCCTACATATTATGCAGAGAAGCTCAGATTTTTGTTGCTTTTTTTAGGAGGACTAAGGACAGAAGACGAAGTTCCCTTCTGTACTATTCTCTCCCTCACCAAGGACTCTTGGTTCAGTGAGTGCCATTCAACAACAAATATTTAATCTGGTTTAAAACTGAATTAGTTCACACAACACTTTCAACTTTCAGATTAGTGAGGAAAGCAGTTAATAGCACAGTGGTTGGGAATGTGGCTTCTGAAATCAGCACATCTAGGTCTGAACACTGGACCCACCATTTACTAACTAGGTAACCTTGGGCAGGTTGGTTAAAACTTCTCTAGGTCTTGGTTATCTCATCTATAACACAGGGAAACAATAACATGTACCTCATAGGGTTGTTATGAGAATTAAATGAGATAAATCATGTATAGCACTTAACATATAATAAATATTCTAATAAGCAATTACTGTTATTGTGAATGACAACATCCCTCTGCAGAATGGGAAGGGTCAGGGGAAATGAGAAGTGCAGCAGAAAAGGAAAAGAAAAAGCTGAGTTTACTGAAACAAAACAAACCAAAGTTATGGGAGGATAAAAGGCAGTCGAATAATTCATATTATAATCTGGAACTGTGAGAAAAGATAACTCTATCTCACATAGCATCTTTGTTGAAGGGGGGGCAAAGAGATATGGGAGCTACAGTCAGACAATGTTTGCAAGACAGCCACAGCCTTCTCAGAAGACTGCATGCACTACTATTACGAAGAGTCCGCAATTGTTATGGGCAAGAGGAGCTGGCTGCTAGTTACTGTGAGGAGCTCATGCCTTCTTCAGCACAGGCACACATCGATCTACCTCGCTTACGGTTGACCCCACAGCACAGAAAGTTGAAACCTAAATGAGGAAAAACAGAAAGTTATCACTCACTTCTAGGGATTCTACTTGCTTACAGCAAAATAAGCATAGTTTTAAAGTACTCTAAAGTTTAAGGTTAAGAAGAGGACCTGGCCTGATCCCCAGCACCATACCGTCAAATGTGAGATGATTTTTTGCAGTTCTAGGCAAATGTGCAAAAAATGAGAAAAAGAGAAGTTTCAACAGAAAAATTCCAGAAGTGTTCACAGAACTTGTACCCTAACCCTTTTCCCCCTGAAATGATTTCAGATTGGCAAAAAAGTTTCAGATATAAGACTCCTTCGTGTGCAGGATTCTATCCTTTTAAAAAAAGAAAGAACATACATTTTAGTTGAGGACACTCCACTCTTGGAGGACAATTTGGCAATATCTAACAAAAGTCTTAAAAATTAACACGTATAACTTGACCCAGCAGTCCACTTCTAGGAATTTATCCCTAGGAAATAATCGGTCAAGTGGACGAAGATGTATATACTAGGATGTTTATTGCAGCATTGTCTATAATAGCTATAACTGGAAAGAACCTATGTGAACAACAATACAAAATTGGTAATATTAATTATGGCGCAGCCATAAAATGGAATACTGTATAATTATTATTTTTATTTATCTTCATGGATAGGACATCACAATAAATTGTGAGTGAAAAAAGGAAAAAAAAATTAGAGTATGATGTCATTTTTTGTAAAACATATACTATGGTGTTCACACAGCATCTAAATCACATAATGTCCTATTTCACAGAATGTACCGTGGATGTTAAGTGATGCATGACTGTATAAATTTACACGTATTTAGATATACAGAAAAGGTCCAAAAGACTATATACCAAGATACTAAAATATGACCATCTCTAGATAGTGGGATTAGGTTGATTTTTGTAACTTTGTTTCTATTTCCCTTATCTATACAAATTTTCTATAACAAATATTTTTAATGTGTATGTTACACAGAAAAATTAACAACTAAAGAAAAGAGAAACACAGGAATGATTTTATTGTCATTCTCTTTGCTTTATAACCTATTTTTTCCAGTAAACTACTTCTCAACAGTCCCACACATACAGACTGCCCTCACTGCTCCCTCCACATTAATAAAAGCTCATTACATATTATGCTGCTGCAGAAGTAGGCTAAAAGGGAAACTGTGAAAAGAAAATGCCTAGAATACTGTTGACAATCCCAAGCTACACATAAGCATGATTCCTATACACTCACACCCTCTTCCTCAACTACGTATTACTTTGAGATGCCTATATAACTTGAAACAAATCTATATGAGCACGTTAAGAGGCTCTCCCTGAAAAGGTGTATCTTTCATATCCCTTAGAATATCAATATTCTCCTACAAAACAGGAATATCTAATTTCTGCATATCTCCTGAACGCCAAGACTTGAAAAATCTAAAAGACCTAGCCTCTAAATTCTGAAAATAAGCCAGGAAATCTTTAATGTTACTAAAATAATTTCAGAACAGCTGAGCCAGCCAAGACAAGTACCAAAGTGAAAACAACCCAGTTAATTCTTGTTAAAGTACAAAGTACAGAATAATTTTCTGAATAACTCGGTACCAGTCTTAAGGAAGCACTCCACTTTGGTCCTTGGTCCCAGCCTGAACTGTGTGCGTGGTGAAAAAGTACTGGAAGCCTGGTTTCTGGTCACTTGGCAAAACACCACTGTGACCCTGTTATAGTGAGAACATAAATTTGCCTGCTACTACGAAGCCACTGGAGCCCTGGTGGTGCAGTGGTTAAGAGTCTGGCTGCTCACCACAAGGCTGGCAGTCCGAATCCACCAACCGCTCCTTGGAAACCCCATGGAGCAGTACTATTCTGTCCTATAGGGTCCTATGCATTGGAGTTGACTCAGCGACAATAGGTTTAATTTTTGGTTTGGACTGAGCCCCTGGAGACTAAAATTCACTCTTGAGAGAAAGAAGAAAATGCAGAGGAAAAGAAAAACCATTAACATAATTCTGAGAAGTGTAACAAAGACAAACGTTAGAGGGGGAAGTGAGTGGGGTCTTAAAAGAGGAGATAATTGAAACAAAGATGTTTTCAGACAGTGGATAGCTCTGAAATAAGTGTTCCCTCCCCCTCCCCCTCCCCCAGTGTGTGGAACAAAACAGAGTTGGCCTTAATACCAGAGCCTCTCCCTGTGCTTTCAGAGCAGAAGCATTTCCGTCGGAGATGAGATGACATCATCTACCAGATGAGAAACTAAAAGGCAGTGTGTGACTGACTTCAACGTTTGACGTACATATATAATTTGGAGACACTAGAGGCTGGCTGGATGTGCATTCCTCAGACAACTGGAGTTTTGCTTGAACGGGTCATAGAAGCAGTAGCCCAGACACCCAGCTCAGTAGTGACCTATCAACACTACTACAAAAATGTGTCAATAATTCCTACGTAGAGCACAAAGAGATAGTCTTCTTGGAAGCAAAATGCTAATTCGTAGGGGTCTCTGATTGATAAGATTGAGAGCCAGACTTCAAAAAAAAAAATATATATATATATATATATCTCTCTCAAAAGAAAAAAATCTCCACCAAAAAATGATCTGAAGCAATCTCTCTGGTCCTAGTTAACTTAGAACACTGAAAGCTATTCTAACTATACCCCTGCAGGTGGGAGGCACAATATGTTCTCCACATGCAACTACTCAGAAATATGTCTGAAAATGTCAGCCTGCCTCCTGAGAAGTATTGCTGAGCACACAACTCTAAACGATAGTGTTTAAAAAAAAATTGTACCATCAGTAATAATGACTGACCCAAGCCAATTAAGAAAACCAACTGTGGGACATAAAGTGATACTCGTGAGGAGTGTGCCTCTTAGCTCAAGTAGATACGATAGACTAAATGGGCAGCTTCTGTCCAGAGGTAAGATGGGAAGGCAGAAGAGTGTTAGGAGCTGGTTAAATGGACACGGGAAATCAGGGGTGGAAAGGGGGAGGGTGCTGTCACAGTACAGGGAGAGCAATTAGGGTCACATAACAATGTATGTATAAATTTTTGTATGGGAAAAAAGAAAACCAAGCCACATTACAGAGAAAAGCTAAGTTTTGTTTCCTAGCAGATGTTCATTCTTCCCAAGGATCTTCTAGGAAAAAGTCAGAAAGGCAAAGATGCTCCTATAAACAAAAGCTTGAAAGCAGTTTAATCTACCAGTCCTGGGGTAAACTGAGAGTCAGCTAAGAGCAGTGTAGCAAGGAATGAGCCTTTACTAGGACTCATTCTGATGGCATACAACCCTCAGACCTGCGCCACTAGTAACAATCTCTCTGAACCCAAGTTTCCTAATCTGAAAAACAAAGGGGTTAGGTTAAAACATCTCCACATTTCCTTTCAGCGATAGACTTATGGTTCTCAGGTCTCAAAATATGTGTATCCCTTGGCACGAAAACTTTGGTTGAAATTATGAAAAAAAGCCAAGTCCTTCTTTAAAGGACTTCAGTGTCCTAGATAAACCAGCCATGGTCAAGAGGCATTTGAGATTTCTGACAGAGCGCCACCTCCCGATTCTATTTCCAAACCTGACTCGATCCATCTTGAAAAAGCAGTGAATCCTGCTGGATTAGAATGTACATTATTTCAACAGAGAAAGCCTAAATTTAGTGAGTATCATAATGAGTATTAACTGCCCCAACAATGCCCTTTCAAGGTAATTTGTCCCCTCAAGGATATAAGAGATATGGCCAAGAAACTTCTCTGCCATTAGGCCCTCTGAGGACCCTGAAGTTTCCCAGACTTGTTTACCTATACTGTGCACCAGAAAGCTAATACACTCTACACTAGCTATTTGTTGTTGTTGTTTGCTGCTGTCAAGTCGATTCCAACCCATCGCGATCCCATGTGTGCAGAGTAAAACTGCTCCATAGGGTTTTCAAGGCTGTGACCTTTCAGAAGCAGATCGCTAGGCCTCTCTGGGTGGGTTTGAACCATCCATCTTTCAGCTAGCAGTTGAGCACTTAACCATTTGTGCACTCAGGGACTCCTCTACTACTTACATACTCTAAAAAAAACTGTTCCCTATTGTCTCCCCACAACTTCTGCTTACCTTCCCCTTAAGCCCACCCCATTGACACCACTGATCTTCTGAAATAGCGCTTATTCTGGGTTAATTACATATTGCTCAGTTAAGCGTATAAGGTGAATAAACAAGACATACTGAACTCCCTAGAAAACAGGAAGACTTTCCAGGAACTGAATGTTTATAAATTAATGCGTACCGTATACAGTTATTACAAATAAACAAACTGGAATTTTACAGGAGAGAAAAGAAAAATGACTGGAAACAAAGCTGAAAAACATGGAATGTATAGAAAAAAAAGTTCACTTCAAAAAGAAAACAGAGATGTAAAGAAAACATGGTCAATACATATGTAGAAACTACACAACACTCTCTTTTGATGGGAAAGGGTGGGGAAGGGAGGTGCAATATGGGAAATATGCTAGGAAGGGGTTTCCTTCAGGAAACATCATCAGTCCAAACACTCTCTGTGAGACTGAATGATGGGCTGGGTTTGGAATATAAAAACAGAGATTGCCTGTGCTAAGCAATCAGGAAACAGCATACTTCCTGAAGCACACTTTTATCCTTGATGAAGAAAATACCGCCAGTAAAAGAAGAGGAGATACTGACAATGTTGGTCTTCTTGTTGCTTTCTTTGTATCAAGTAAGAATAATCCAAAATTCTAGGAAAGAAAATGCCTGGCTAAATAACCACCTTCCCTTTCCTCAATTCTACCTCTGGTCCAGTGTCCCTGCTGTTGTTCACCTTTCCAGGCCATAGTTTCCATTATCAAAGAAAAACAGGCTAATAAAATATTTAATAGCTACTCGGGTAGTGTATATTTGAGCAAAGGTATTAATCAGAAGAGTTTTATATCAGCCCAAAAAAGTCCACAGAAATTAACAAGCAAAACATACTACTATTTTGATATTCAAACCTAACTTGTAAATACACATTACTAATTAATATCAGATACTGCCTACCTATGAGACTAGTTTAATTATATTTGACACTGGGCTTGAGCAGCCACAGCAGAAATAAATGGTTAATCAAAAACAATGACATTCTAACATTAAACCTTAAATAGTTTTCTGGCAGAATCTATCAACAGGACAAAAGAAAGGGCGGGGGGGGGGGTGACAAACCTCCCTGTGGAAAGGTCTCTCCTTCCTTCTAACATATCAGCCAACCTTGAGATCTGGTGAGATTCTGACTACATGACATTCTGATCTATCTTTACAGTTCCAAATTTCAGTTTCTCACACAAACAAAGTGGCTTAAGTAGCACTACTTTTCACTAGCGTGGAAGAACCAAAGGGATAGAGATCAGCCTAGAAATGGCTTACACTGTACACACAAAAAAGGAAAAAATTACCCTCGACAAGAACCCCTATCATTTGGAGTTACTAGATTACAGCACAGTTTACTGGTGGGGCACTGCTGGGAAGAACAGTCATCTGAATGGACTGATGAGGCTGGCCCTATGATAAAGGTCCCAAGCAAAAATACTTCAATCCTGTGTCCTCTGGGGTTTCCCTCAGCAGTGAAAAAAAATTGGGGGAAAGGAGCTGTAAAATTACCTCCAAATCATTTGTGTTCATGATAAAATCGTATAGGTGACGGGTGACAATTTCAGTGTTCTGGTCTGAATCAGAAGAAGCTGCCGTTTGTCATTGTCTCAGGTTTCAAGTGCTTTTGCTTGGGGGACTCAAACGTGATTTTATCACCCAGCTGTTATTTCAGGGGAGCAGTGTTCACCTTAGCACTCTAACTTTCCTTTCTAATGCATCCACTAACTTCAAACCAAGTCTCCAAAACAAAACTCTTTACTCCCTTCACGGCAGTAAAAAGGGGGCTCAGTGACTGAATTTCGAAACTCCTGATGGACTACGGGAAGTTTAATAGCGAAACAGGCTCTCCGTACTGGCGTGACAGATGGTTGCACTGCCAGCAGCGCCTCATCAGGGCTGACTTTATTAAGTGGTGTCATTGTCCAAATGATGAGAGGAAGGAAAAAGGAAGTAAGGAATAAATTCCCTTTACACACACCAAAAAGCTGAGACTCGATGGCAAATTCCATCACCTTTTATTAACAACCAAAGTGTAAGAACAAGCACGGGATGGTGGCTGCTGTAAACTGATATTCATTTTTAGCTGCCTCCTCCAAATCCAAATATGGTAATTTTTCCAATGGGAAAAGATGTTACACATCTCTTAGAGCTCATGATTTGCTCTATCCTCTGTATTTCACTTGTTAGCATCATAAAAGACCAGACCTGGCTCAATGGTAAAAACAATCTAGACAATGGTTTAATACTGGCAGAGAAAAACTCTTCTAAATAACCTCTCCTTCCTAATTTGAAGGCCAAAAGATTTTGAGCCCCCAAAGGTTATGAGTGGTTTCTCTAAAACTATGTCAATCTGTCACCTGAACCCTGACATTCTGTATCTATTTTCAACACTGCCAGCAAACTTTGCCTTTAGAATTTCAGAGTTTCACTAAAGTTTAAGTGCAGTTCAGCTAAACATCTAAGAACAATAAATTGGTTTTAGGATGGTTAAAACAAACACACATCTTGAGTTTCTACAAGGCTAGCCTTCTACCTTTTAACAATTTCAGAAATCATAAGCCATCTTTTATTCCTGCCAACTTCCTAATTCCCTGGTGCCATCCATCCAGAGAAGCACCCTCCAATCACAAACAAAACCGTTTCTTAATAGCCTTTTTTGCATCAAACATCATGACCTCTTCAAAAACATATCCTTGAAAGGAAAAATTGTATTAAATTTACTAAGCTCTAACCTAAGTGAACACAGTTACACATACAAAAAAGCCAACACTGTGTATATGCACGCAATTATCCCCTAATGTTTACAGGTATATTTAGGAACAGAATTTTTCTTTAAGCACAGGTGGATCCAACAGTTTCAACATTTGCCAAAGAAGCAGAGAACAAATGGTATATGAAACAAAAATGAAAAAGGAATTTAAAACTACTTATGTTTAAATTGGACATTTTTTATACCTTGACTTAACATATGAACTTAATAGAATCAAGGAGCTGTAAAGTCCACTGAAACCTAATCTTTGACTTTCTGGTGAAAACAAAGTAAGGGAAAAAAAATTTTTTTTCACCCAATCTGTATTGTTAACTGCTAGCCCTAAGATCTGGCAGAAAACATAAAAGCCTACAAAAGTATCAGATAGTCACATCTAAAAAAGATGATACTAGGACTATCTAAAATAGGATCATAGACATAAAGCAGAATTATAGACATAAAAGGAGGAAAATGTATCAATAAAGACAAAAAAAAATTTCCTTGTTACTCTTAAATCCATCTACCTGGTAAACACCTCCATGAGATAGAGGATGAACCAAATTTCGGGGTATAAACTCATGGTTCTTAAAATTAACATCATTTCTAAGATCCATTCTATATTGCCTGGCTCCATTCTGTCTTGATGGTTAAGAACTTTGCTTAATACAATGGATTATAACTCAACCATAAAGACAAACGAAATCCAGATACATGCTACAACATGCATCAACCTTGAAACCATTATGCTCTATGATCCCACTTATATGAAATATCTAGAATAAGCAAATGCATAGAGACCAAAGTTTATTAGTGGTTACCAGGCGCCGGAGAGAGGAGGGAGGAGGAATCACTGTTTAGGAAGCAGTAAGGATCTGTTAATGGTGATGGAAAACTCGGCAAAAGATATGGGTGATGGTTGTATAACATGATTAATGTAATGAATGTCACCGAACTGTTCATGTAAAAAATGTTGACTTGGCAAATGTTGTGTTATATACATATATATATTTACAACAGAAAAAAAAAAGTTTGCTTAAGCGCCATACGCAATCATTGTTGTTTCTGGGTTACTATGGGGGTGAAGGGAGGTTTCAAATTAAGAAGCTACTGTATAAAAAAAGCCTGTCACTTTTATTTTATCCTTCAAGCTTAGAGTGTAACGTGAGTTGTTCTGGCCCTCTAATGCTTTTACAGGAAAGACAAAAATCACCTCTCAAGAAACTAAAAATAGATGTACATAAATAAAACTGCAGCTTATGAAGAAGAAATCTGTGACTATGCATTCGCTCATCTGAGCTGGAATGTGAAAGGTGGAACCTGCTATTCAGCCAATTCAAAATGGCAAGGATGCAATCCCAGGCCTAAGGAAATGTCAACATCTCAAAAACATCGAACATCTGGCAATCTCTCCTCTTCACAGTGCAGAGGCAACATTCACTGTGGGACACCAGACATTTCTGATGGAACCTCTTGTGCTTCTGACTCAAAATCCCCACCACAACCACATCTTCCCTCCTACACACAGTCTGTTGCTTTTCTTGCAGGCTCCTCAGCCCTCCCTCAGTCGTCATCAGTTTCTAACTACTTTGAGCTCTCTATATTCCCTGGCTCATTCTCCAAGTTCCAATTTCCTGATACATCCTAAGCTTCCTTCCAGTTCATTTCCTATTATGCAACATTCCTCCACAGCACGCAGAGCGACCTCCACCGCGTCTTTCTTCCTAAGGCCTAACTCCCAACATCACTTTCCTCAGCGTCTACTGCCCTTAAGACTCTATTTCACCTTCCCCAATTGCTTTTAGGGTCTTTTGACCCTAATTTTCCATATTCCTCAGGCTCTTTTCAAAAATTCCCATTCGTTTTCAAAGTTGGGCCGTCTAGAGATAGGAGTCACCAAAGGAAGGTATCTGACAAAGTGTGTGTGTGCGGATCTGTGTAAGTGGGGACGAGGTGAGAAGGAATGACGCAGGAGGGGGAGTCTCTGAGGAAAAAGATGGGTCCGATAACTCCCACCACAACAAAATTCACAACTCGCTAACTCCCCAGCAATCTAAGGCGCCCCACAATCTTCAATACCTTTAAGTTCCACGTTGTTTATCTGATTAACCCCACAATCAATTTGGATTCTACCTACCTTCACGCTAATTTCTCTCTACTTGTCAGTGCTCCATTTAGTTTCTTTACTCCCTCGGGTGCCCCTTGTTTCCTTCCTATCACTACCTCCGATCTCCATCCCCTCCTGAGTCCTCAACCCGGTCTCGTCGGAGACAGCCAACGTTTTCAACAGCTTCCCTTCCAACATCCTTTCCTCACACTCCCCTGGCCGCTCAGAAATCCCTGCTATTTGAAAACCCGACCCTCTGTCCTCTTACCGGCACCCCCTCGGACCCCTCCAGCTACAGGTGCCTCTTAGGTCTCGCCCTTCGTCCCATCGCACAGTCGTCACCAGCCCCCTGCCCACGCCATGCCCTGCTTACCTGAGGACGAGGTGCAGGAAGGGACTCCGGAATCCACGGATGAAAACCCGATCGTCGACGGCCCAGAGGAGGCCGTCGCCATCTTGGTAGCCCCCCACCTCAGGGCCCTCGCTCCCTTTCAATCGAACTCTTCCTCTTCTCCGAATTGAATCTTCCCCACGTCTCTTCACAGAACCCGCGTTCTGTGGGCCACCTCCCCGCCCCCTCCGGGGCCTCTCTCAGACACGTCGGGCCGGCTCCAGGACTAGCTCAGGGCCGTACCATGGGGCTGGCATGGGGGAGAACTCCCTTCTCGCACCCCCTCCGCAACTTGAACCGCTTTCCGTGGGGGGCTACTTTCCCCCTTCACAAGGGAGTAGGCTCAAGCCGGCTCCTGGGGCCGCGCGTTCCAACCAAACCACACCTAAAGGAATAAGGAGGCGTGAGATATCCCGGCGGAGCGAACGTCCCCGTCCCCTCCTCCGGCGACAGCCTGTTTATCGCCCAAGCCCAACGCTCCAGTCAAGGTGTCTAGGGAAATCCGGGTACCGCGCATGCGCCCGACCTTCTTCCCAGTGTTCCATCCCACTGGGGGCGGGGGGCGGTCCCGGAGAGGAGTGGAGCCAATCGGGACGCTGACAGCGGTCACGTGCTGCGGGCCTTCACGCCCTGACGAATCCAAGGGTGGAAGACTTGCGCGCCCTGGTCGGCGGACTAACCCTACGGTGGCTCGGTGGGTCAATTTAACTTCGGCCCTTTGAAAGTACTCAGTTTACTGCTCTAAACTCCGAATCAGAGTATACCGAGCCGGCTCTCTCGAATTCACAGCCCAGGAAAGAACTCCGGAGAAAAGCGCCTGTGTCAAGTCTGAGACATTCAATAGTTGACTGTCACAAAACATCACAAGCCACCAAGACTCCCTCCCGGCCCTTTTCCGGCTTTACTGCCTTGTTTATTATTTAACGTGCGTGCATGTCTTGCGTTTGGAAAGATATTTGTAACACCTCCTCCTGTTTTTGTGATGGGCACAGTGACAAAGTTCAGTAAATATTTGATAAATGAATGAACGAAGCTCTGCCAAAATGGGCCCCAAAATGGGCCAGGGAAGACCACTGTTGTTAGTTGCCGCCCAGTCGGTTTCCACTCATAGCAATTCTACGTACGACGAAATGAAACGCTGCCAGTTCCTGCGCCATCATCACAATCGTTATGCTTGAGCCCATTGTTGCAGCCACTGTGTCAATCCATCTTGATAAAGATCTTCCTCTTTTTTGCTGACCCTCTACCAAGCATGATGTCCTTCTCCAGGGACTGATCCCTCATGATAACATGTCCAAATTATGTGAGACGTAGTCTAGCCTTCCTTGCTTCTAAGGAGCATTCTGGTTGTACTTCTAAGACGGATTTTGTTCGTTCTTTTGGCAGTCCACGGCATATTCAATAATCCTTGCCAACACCACAATTCAAAGGCGTCAATTCTTCTTCAGTCTTCCTTATTCATCCGTCCAGCTTTCGCATGCATAAGAGGCAACTGAAAACGCCGCTGCTTGGGTCAGGCGAACCCTAGTCTTCAAGGTGGCATCTTTGCTTTCTTTGCTAATGGAAGACCTTTAGACTATCTCAGAACCTTCACGTGATCCAAACCCTTAGCCTCCAACTCTCCATTCTCTGTACGCCACGGGCCAGAAACAAAACAGAAAAATTGCCCCGGTCCCTTCCTCTAGTCTTCATACTGACCCAGTCCAGTTTTAACAAAGTACCCTGGAGATTCAGAACCCTAGCAGAGATTCGGAAACCTGTCTGAACAGATTGTAAACTACTGGAGAGCAGGGATTGTTTGGTTTACCCTTCTATCTCCACCTCCTCACCGTGACTGTGTACATCGTAGGAACTCAATAATTATTTGTAGAATGAATAAATGAAGAGGAATGAAAAAAACAAAAAACGTAGGTTTTATAGCCCTCAATCTGGGGCCTGGTTATTCTATCTGGGTCTTCTGGGTTCTTGAAAGGGAATCTAGGACCTGAACGTCCATAGAATATCCCCTTCTACCCCTCCCCCACCTAGATCCAAGATTAATTGTTTCCCTGCTGCCACCTCCTGGATTATTCTTCCCCTTTTTGGGTATGAAAGTAGACAACACTTTAGATGATTGGACTGCCATTTGTAATTTCACAGCAGCGGAACTGTGCAGTATTGAAGTATTGTATGATGTCTAGCTCTATACTCCCCACCCAACTAAACAGTACAGGGCTGTGTGGGGGCACACTGCCTAGCACAGGATTTGGCTCATAGTAGGTGTTTAATAAATACTGATTGAATAAATTATCCTTGTTTCCATATAAAGCATGGAGTTTCCACCATTTCCTGAGTTACTTTAGCTATCAGCTGGTGTAGAGGCAAAGCTGTTTCTGATTTAAAAATTGGAAATAGACCAATAAAGCCCTGACTTACCAAGGCAGTATGTCCAACAAAGGGATCTGATGTGTCACTCAGATGAAGGGGTGACTTTGATTTCAGCTGTCCTGAAAGAAGAGATCCCAGTCTGCTGGCTTCTTAGGAGTCTTAGTTTCTCCTTTATGTACCAGAAAATGGTTACTATTACCCACTTACCACCTTGTACTCTGTCAGTCTGTTTACCTATTTGTCTCCCTAATAGGACTGTGAATTCTTCAGGACAAAGATGACATCAATTTTTATATCTCAAGCATCTAGAACAGTGCTTGGAACAGAGTAGGTGCCCAATACACATCTCCTGAATATATGAATAATCCAAAAAAAACCAAACCCATTTCTGTCCAGTTGATTCCGACTCATAGTGACCCTACAGGACAGAGTAGAACTGCCCCATAGAGTTTCCAAGGAGCGCCTGGTGGATTCGAACCGCCGACCTTTTGGTTGGTAGCCATAGCTCTTTACCACTATGCCACCGGTGTTTCAGAATATATGAATGGATGAAGGCAAAATTCAAGAAGTGGAGCTAGGGGTATTTAAGATGCAGGCATCTCCCACCCCACTCCAGCCCCCCCACCCAAACCTATTCTCTGTCCCCATTCACACTCCATCCCTAGGGTGCCCTCTGAGTCATAGAGGGCAGCAACATTCCTGGCATAGCAAAACTGGGGTGACGTGGCAGGGTGTGGAAGCAGGGGCAGGGCAGGACAAGTCACCCTGGTGCCCCCAAGGAAGTGAAAAAGGGAGTTCACCAATATATACTTTGGGAAAGGGCACAATCTGGTGGCCACAAAGTAGAGCCCGGAAGATACACTCACATACACACACACACAGCTTTAGAAAAGCTTCCTTTATGTCTCAGAACAGTTCCTAAGGTCAAAACGGAATGGCTGGTGGCTGGCAAAAGCAACACAGAGGCAAGAACAAAAGGATAGGTACTTACTCATTCAATTTGTCATTTGTTAATTCAGTCATTCAATGTGCATTATTTAGCCACAACCGCCCCAGGCAGTATGAGAGTTCCTGGTATGACAGATGAACGTAAAGTCCTTGCCTCAAAAAGATCACAAACATGAAGGAGACAGACACATAAATCATTATTACAATAAAAGGTCTCATCACAGAGTGTGTACAAGTGCTATGGTTTGACAACCACATTTTCAGAATGGAAAATGGGAACAGAACTTGACACAGAATCCTGAAAATGTCACGAACTGTTTTAAATTGGAACTATTCCAGAGACTCTAAGAGGCACGATCCCCATAGTTATGGGCACTGTGCCTGGAAAGAGAAGAATGGATGTGAGGCAACACTTGACTGCCCTATAGAATGAGAATTTTGCCAGGTACACAAGAAAAGACACGGACTCTAAGCAGAAGAAAAAGCATGGAGGTAAAACAGAGAATTGGGTTCAGGGGAGTCATGCTGGATATATGTGGTGATGTGGCAGAGGTGAGTTTAAAAAGGCAAGGAGAGGGTTAAATTCTGAAGAATCTTGAATGCCATATTAATAGCAGTTATCACCTACTAAACATCTACCTACCACGTGCCGACGAAAACTGTGCTAAGCAGTTAATAAGGATATTTTTTAATCTTCACATCAGCCCTAAAAGGTTATCATTAGCCCCATTTTACAGATGAGGAAATGAGATTCACAGAGGTAAGCTCACATTTGAACTCAGGTTTAGTAGGCTCTAAAACTGTGCTCTTAATCACAACACTATTCTGCCTCGAGGAGCTCAGACTCTACCCTGTGGAAGATGGGGAGCCATTAAGGGTTTTGAGCAGAGGAGTGACAAAGTACAGGTTTTTAGAAAGTTTCTTACTAGCAGCAGAGTGGAAAACGGACTGGAGCAAGGGTAGACTGACCTCTTCTAAAAGAAAACTGGTTGACTGGCCAATTCTGGACTTGGTATTAGCGCCCCCGGTGCCATCGGATAGAATCCTTCCACAGCCCAGGTCCTCGCGGGATAGGGCAGGGGGCGTCGAGACTTTGCGCAGTAGTGGGCGGGGCTTAAGAGTAAAGAAAGCTAGAGGCCCTCGACGCTCTGCTGCTTCTGCCTGCGGACGCCCCGCTTCCGTTGCACCGGCCACCCGCAGGTAGTGGTGTCGAGCGCCGAGCTCTGAGAACCGAGCTGGGTGAGGGGCCGCTGGCGACGGCGCAGTCTCGGTGGGCCGGATGAGTTTGGCTGGGGGCCGAGCGCCCCGGAAGACCGCCGGGAACCGACTTTCTGGGCTTCTGGAGGCCGAGGAGGAAGATGAGTTCTACCAGACGACTTATGGGGGTTTCACAGAGGCAAGAGCCGGGCCCAGGAAGAGGGAGGGGAGGAAGCGAAGAGAGACGTCCTGACAAAGAAGAAGGGAGCGGGGATAGAGAGGAGGCCCGGACGCGGATACTCGAGACGGGGTGGGAGAGCGCGTGGGAGAGTCTGGGGGATGTACGGTGGAGTCCTAGAAAAGACCGCCCTGGACAGGGCTGCCGGGGTCAGGGATGGAGAGGCTCTCTGGAGGGAGACCCGGGAGTATGGAAGAAACCTACTATGTATTTCTTTAGCGGCATCTCTCACCCCACGCAAGGCACATCGTAGTCATGTGACATATACTCGTTGACCAGCTGCCTAGTTAATTTACCTGAGGTAGAGAGTAATCTCTCCAAAAACTAGAGGGGCTTAGCCCATTCCTTTTTCAGCCTTCAAGTCTCACTGTAAATGTCTCCATAGATAACTCTTCCTTCACTGTGCTAAAATAGTGTCCCCATTTGTTACATTCATAGAAGATATCTCAGTTTCTAATTAGATTTGGTTTGCTTACTTGTTTATATTTTTCTGTGAGGTTGTGAGCTCTACAAGGTTAGAGATGGTCTGTTTTGCTCAACAGTATACGTCCCGTGCCTAATCGAACGTCACTTGTTAGATTTTTATTGATTGAATCCATTTATTAAATATTGCTGAGCATCCACAGCATGCCAGGCACTGTGATAGGCTCTAAGAAAACAGAGTATTAAAAATTCCGCTCTGTCCCTGACATATTCCGTAGTCCAGTGGGAGAACTAGTTGGATTAACAGGCAGTTAAAATAGTGTGTGATAAGCACTAAAATAAGAGGTAAGCAGAGGCTGCTGTGGTGACCCATGGGAGCTAGAGTCGTGGTCGGCATAGGCATCCAGGGAGAGATGATGTTTAAGCTGAGGACAGTATGAAGAGTAGACCTTGGCTGGCTGAAGAGCTGTAGGGCTGGGAGCTGGAGGAGGGGAGCAGTCAGTACACTGGAGGGGCTGGGGCAGAGCGTGTAGAGGCACTGAGATCCAAGTCTGTTCTGGAACCCACGAGAGAGAAGGAGAATGAAGATTGGTAAGGCTGGAGGAAATAGGCATGGGCCAGATCATGTAGGAGGCATTGTGAGCCATGTTAAGCAGTTTTGCTCTTTGGACTGAGAAGGTTCATCCAAGTTCCACAGTCAGATTTATGTTTTAGAAAGATCACTCTGTATGAAAAGAATAGTTTGAAGGGAACTAGACTAGAAACAGAGAAACCAGATTAACTCACTGCCATCGAGTCAATTCTGACTCAGCGAGCTGCCCCATGAGTTTCCAAGGAGCGCCTGGTAGATTCAAACTGCTGACTTTTTGGTTAGCAGCTGTAGCTCTTAACCACTACGCCACCGGGGTTTCTGGGTTAGGTAGCTGCAAAAATCCAGGCAAGAGATGATGCTGGTCTAAACTGAAGTTGTGGCAGTGAGCGGGAGAAACATGGACAGGAGGGTTCAAGAGAAATTAAGGAAATAGAATCCACAGAACTTAGTGACTGACTAGGAGTTATTACTTACACAGCGTTAAGTAGTTTAAAATAGAACTTTCTCATCTCTCCTCCAAGACCAGTTCCCCCTCAGCCCATTGTCCTATTCCTGTCATTTTACGAGTAGTTATTTAATATGTACCCTTCATGCTTCCAAAAAGGATTTAAGAAGGCTTATTATATAAACAAAAAGTAGAAACAGTAAAAATAGAGACAGATCAGATAATTGTACCAGGAGTCTATGCTAAAATGGTAATAGCGGTTGCTATTAAATTTAGGTGTGAGCTTCCTGACAGCTAAACCCTGAATTTCTTTTTTTTACTAGGAAAGGAACATGTAAGTACTTCAAGAGAGAGAAACTTACTGAGTATTAAATCCCAGGAAGAACTTATCATTGTATTTTTATATAAGATATATGAAGTAATAGTGGCTTTATAGATGATGTAAAAACATTCTGTTACCTAGTCATGTCTATTAATGACCCTCAATAAAAGCCAAAGGAATCACAGTAAACGTATGATTTAGTGAAAGCATTTGGGTTGAGCACTAAGCTAATGTGTCGTTAAGCTACTGTCCGTAGTGATATGACTTAATACCAGTTAGGGCTGAGGGGATTAATGTGTTCCCAGGCTGTCTTTCACAGACTTCAGCTGGGAGGATATGATGGTCATCGGTGCAAGATTGAATTCTGGCGGCTTGGAGTGTCACCCATCAGTGTTATTTGCTTGCTTTGGCAGCATGTGTACCAAGATTAGCCCATTAGTCCGTATCATTGATTGAAGAGAGAGCCACATGTTTGAGATGCCACCCAGCCCAGCTGACTTCCCCTCTCCCTCTTCCTTTCCATGGTGGCTGCCTTTCTAGCTCTAGCCTGCATCACCTCAGGCCTAGGCTGTACGCCTAGGCTGTACTCCAAGCTCTCTACTTCAGCTCATCTAACCACCTCCAGAGCTTTTGAAACACTTGCTTGTTCACGCTGTTTTCGCCTCCCCCAAATCTTCCATGTTTTCACGGTTCCCTGTTACCTATAGTAGTAGTACCCAGCTGTTTGTCTCTCTCGACACACCTGAGGAATGAGACATTCCTCTCAGTGACTTTAGTTTACCTCAACAGTGATTATCAGTGCAAGGACAAGTAAGTGGAGGGAGAAGGTTGAGAATCATTGGCCTGCAGGTTAAAATCACACCTGACATTTCAGCTTCTCTATAGGTGGAATGCAGCCTTCTTTTCAAATCTCATAACCATGGAAGGTGATCAGTTAATGTTGGAAGGAGGCTGACTGTGCCAATCCAAAGGCCTTCAGCTAGGAAGGCTTCTTGCCAGAGACAAACCCTCTTCTTTCCTTAGGTATAAATCCTTATTCCGTAAAAATGCTTTACAAATTCCTGCCTCTATACCTTTGTTCCTGCTGTTCCATCTGCCTGATTCCCTCTTCTCTCTTTTCGGTCTTAAATACTACCACTGTTTTAACCCATGGCTCAAGTCCTCTTCATCGGTTAGAACCTAAAGCAGAGTTCAGCAGAACTGTGGCCGCAGACCAGATCTGCCCCACCACTTGTTTCTGTTTGGCCCTTTACGAAAAAGTGTGCCGACATCTGGTCTAAAGGATTAAAGTCTAAAGTTTAGACCCCCCCATACCCCCAGCCCACAGCAAGTGTGCTGTCCTCTGAGCCCCTGTAACATTTGATTGCCATCTGGTACACTGTGTGGTGCCTTGTATTAAAGGTTTTCATTTTATGATCATGTCCTGTCCTCCAGTAGACCATGAGCCCCCTAAAAGTAGAGACCAAACCATGTCATTTTGTTCTCCAGCACTTAGCGTGCTGTAGGTAAAGGGCAGTCAGCTGATGTGGGAAGAGGGTGGTACTGGAGCCGAAGGCCATCAGCTAGGAAGGCTTCTTGCCCAAGGAAATGAAGAGCTGCATTGGGGAGTAGTGTGGGGCAGCCCTTAGCAGGAAAATGAAGAGATTCAGTTCCTCCTGAAGGGGCATTGATATCTCCAGTGCCAGCCCACCCTCATTTCCCTGTGCCCTTAGGAATCGGGAGATGATGAGTATCAAGGGGACCAGTCCGACACAGAGGACGAGGTGGACTCTGACTTCGACATCGACGAAGGGGATGGACCATCCAGTGATGGAGAAGCAGAAGAGCCAAGAAGGAAGCGCCGGATAGTCACCAAGGCCTATAAGGTGCAGGGGTTTTCTCAGACCTCCTCAGTCCCTGTTCTCCCCTTCCTCGAGACCCAGTCGTCCCACACCAGTCCCATTTGCCCCCATGCTAATTTTCTATTCTTAAGATTCTGATCCTCCTCCTCCCTCTCTCTTGTGTTCCCTGGTCTCTGACCCGGATCTGTCCCCAGGAGCCTCTCAAGAGCTTGAGGCCTCGAAAGGTGAGCAACCCGGCTGGTAGCTCTCAGAAGACCCGAGAAGAGAAAGCACTGTTGCCACTGGAATTACAGGATGATGGCTCTGACAGTGAGTGGGGTGTTTTTGGGGGTGTGGGGGGAGTGGTCTTCCCACAGGGGAAGAGGTAGTCCTGTTTCCTTCTCGGACTGGAGGACAGGTGATTGGAGGACTCAGCATCTGACAACTGTCAGTACTATAAGTACAGAATTTCCTAAATGCCCCCAGAATATAAAGCCTTATATTAAAGATTTAGTATCAGTATAAAAAAGAATTTTTATAGAGGATTTACAGCCCAATTTGTGAGGCAAAAGAAAAACAAAGTGCATGTAGCCCATAGATAAACATATAAGCACAAATTAGCCAGTTCTCAATTATCCATTTTTGGAATATCTGCTTAAATTTATCTCAAACTAGTTTTCTTTTGCCATTCAGTTTATTTTTGGAATGCTCTTCTCAAGTTAGGAGATTACTAGTTATTTTTAATATTGGTTCAAGCAAAACACAGGAGGATAAATCTTTTATCATTGGGAAAAAAACATGTAAGCATTTTCAAGCTAGTAAAAATTATATTGGAAAGAGCTGTCAATCTGTTCCCTTGCGTTAATATGATTGGTCAAGCTGTTGGTGTAACGTTTATCAAGGGGAAAGCCTTTTGACTGGTTATGAAGAGAGCAAGGAACTGTGGATACCAGTGGCTTCCTTTAAAGGAGCTGGTTACGTGTCATGAAAGACAAAGGCTTAGAGACTGTCTCAGGTCAGAGGAGACTAAAAAGATGAGACAGCCAAATGTGGTACAGGATCTTAGACTGGATCCTGTACTGGAAGCAGTAAAAATGCTTTAAGGGGCATCAGTGGGTCAACTGACAAAATTGGAATCTGGATGATAGATTAATGCATCAGTGGGAAATTAGTGAAGTTGATAGCTATATTATGATTGTATAAAGAATATCCTTCTTCTTATGAAATACTGAAGTGTTTGGGGGTAAAGGGCTATGACGTGCTTATGATGGAGCAAAACATTTATAGTAGGTGATCTGGGCAAAGGGCACATGGGTGTTCTTTGTACTGTTCTTGCCACTTTTTTGTAAGTTTGAAATAATTTCTAAATAAAAAATTAAATTAAAAAAAAAAAAAGACGGTCATGATTTCAAAGATTTATTCTGGTCTGATTCTCCTCTCAGGTCGGAAGTCCATGCGTCAGTCTACGGCTGAGCATACGCGACAGACATTCCTTCGGGTACAGGAAAGGCAGGGCCAGTCACGGCGGCGAAAGGGGCCCCACTATGAGCGGCCGCTGACCCAGGAGGAGCTGCTCAGGGAGGCCAAGATCACAGAGGAGCTCAACCTACGCTCACTGGGTCAGTCCATGGTTTCACGGAGCAGTGGGTAGTTGGGCTGAGGGCATTGAGAACAGCTGTGAGACCTGGAAGACTAGAAGAACCAGAGCAGTGGAGATTTGGGACTAGGGAATCAGGAGAAAGAGACGGGAGAGTAGGTGATTGGGGGCCAGGGACTAGGCGGTTGTTAGCACTCTGAGGAACAAGCTCTGTTGAGGTACTTGGTATAAAAGAAGAGTCATATAGAACCGAGTTCAAATCCTGGTTCTGCTGTTCACTTGCTGTAAAACTGCAGACACATTACGCAACCGACTTGGAGCTTGCGTTCCTTGTTCACAAAACAAGGTAACAATGCCTGCCTTTAATGATAATCAGGAGAATTGGAAATTCAGCAGTCAGTTCATAAGATAAACTGCTTTAAAGTAAAGATTATTCTTGGAAATCTCTTCAGTTTGTGTGCTATTGGGTATACAGCCATGGAGGAATGACCAGACAGTTGGCGAATTCAGGAGAGTTTGTATTAAGGATGCTGACGAAAGAGAATATTTCAAGAAAGAGTGAATAACTGTTGAATGCTGCTGAGACACGGATTAAGACAACGGAGAAGTGTCCATTGGTTTTGGTGGCATGAAGGTCAGAGGTGACTTGGGGAGCACTTTTGTGGACCCACCCATATTGAAGTGGGCTGTGAAGGTAGGAGAGAGGACAGAGGCTGTGGGAGAACCTGGGGTCAGTGTAGAGCTGTTTTTGTTTTGTTAAAGTTGCCTTTGGTGAGAAACAATTAAAGACAGAGAAGAAAGAAGGGATAATTAATAGTGCAGGTCATGGAGAAAGTGGGAGACAGGGCTGGGAGCTGGAGCACTGTTGGTGGGTTTGGCCTAACATAAAATGAGGGAAGGGGGTTGCTTATAGTTGTCGGTTTGTAAATCCAGAGCAGGATGTTGTACTGGTTCTCATCCGATGTGTGATGTCACCTGTCAAGTGCTGGTGGTTGGAAGTTTGAGGAGAATGAGGTATTTGAGTTGTTGAGATAGGATTATCTGGCAGTGTTGGTGGACTTGTTGAAGTTTGCGATGGTAAATTTTGGTGGTGTCAGTCTACCCTGTTATTAGTTATCTAGTGCTGCTATAACAGAGATACCACAAGTGGACGGCTTTAACAAACAAATTTGTTTTCTCATAGTATAGGAGTCCGAACTCAGGGTGCCGGCTTTAGGGGAAGGCTTTCTCTCTCTCGGCTCTGGAGGAAGGTTGTTGTCTCTTAGCTTCTGCTCCCAGGCGATCTTCATGTGGTCTGGCATCTCTCGTTCCCCATCTCTGCTTCTCTTGCTTGCTCGTTTAATCTCTTATATCTCAAAAGAGATCGACTTCAAGCCATACCCCTCATTAACATAACAAAGACAGCCCATTCCCAAATGGGATTCTAACCCCAGGCCTAGAGGCTAGGAATTACAGCCCATGTTGTTGGGGGACACAGTTCCATCCGTAACACCTGCTGTGTCATTTTTCTCCAGTAGCACTCAGCAAGGCAAATCTGGGCAGGAGTTTAGGTGGTTGGCAAGAGAATGACTAAAACGATAGATTGAGGAATTGAAGATGGATTTAAAAAGGAAAGTGAAGGCTCTGGGGTCCTGGTGGGTAGGGAGAATGAGGAGGGGTCGGGTACTAGAGGTACTGAAGAGGCAGAGGAATTGGGCTATCTAGAGTGGTGGAGCAAACAGACCAGGAGGATAGGATGTTGTGGTCAAAGCGTGGGGTGTATGATTTTAACAAGCACAGCTGGAGCACTTGCAGGCAGTGACAGTCCAGGCTGTAGCTCTAGTGGAATAGAGGAACTGAAGTGTCCTGGACAAGAAGATTGTCAGAGATTAGGTGGTAAAGAAACCCACGTGGACTTTGAAGGCGCCAGGGTGACTTAAGATGACAGCAGTTGGGGTGGAGAGGAAGAGTGGAAACCAATGCCAGAGTCTAGTGAGTGAGGGAGTGACTGTGACTAAGAGGGAGAGAGGTAACCTGGACTGTTGGCACAGGACTCAGAAGGGAGTTGGTAGGTGGGTGGAGGAGCAGTGAGCTGGAGGCTGCAGTGTGGGGCTCATAGGACACAGGTGTATCCTGCATGGGATGTGAGGGAACAAGCAGCCTCCACTGGAGGGCATGGGGGAGCGGGGGCCTTAGCAGTCACCAGGCTTCAGGTTAGACAAGTTGTGGAAGGAATGCTGAGTGAGGAGCTTGAGGCTTTAGGTGCATTTGCTGAATTGTAAAGCAGGAGTTCCAGAGGGTAACAGAGAAGGGGAGGAGTTGGAGGCTGAGCTAGGGGAGAGAAAGCATTATTACCAACCAGAATTTAGGTACAAAAAAACATTAAACACTGGTTTACAGAGGGACTCTTTCTGTCAGACTTTATATAGAGAGGATTGTGTTCACACTGCACATGTTTAAGAAGGACACAGAAATTTGGAGTTCATTCAGAGGAAAGAGACAGGAATATTTTGATCTATTTATCCATGAACACGTACTTATTGAGTCTTGTAATGTGCAGAGTGCTTCATGACCCTGATAATACATCGCTAATCTGAGTCACAGTCACTGCCCTTAAGGAGGAGACATATAACCAGCAATGAATTGCCATACAACACTGTCACAGAGTGCGGGCGGCTGACACACACAGTGTCCCCAGGAGGACTGTGGTGATTGCCGTAGAACAGCGTCACAGAGTGCGGGCGGCTGACACA
>NW_004444186.1:1478285-1519958 GCF_000243295.1 Trichechus manatus latirostris
GTAGAACAGTGTCACAGAGTGCGGGCGGCTGACACACAGTGTCCCCAGGAGGACTGTGGTCATTGCCGTAGAACAGCGTCACAGAGTGTGGGCGGCTGACACACACAGGGTCCCCAGGAGGACTGTGGTCGTTGCCGTAGAACAGCGTCACAGAGTGCGGGCGGCTGACACACACAGGGTCCCTAGGAGGACTGTGGTGAGTTGGACAACGGTGTCAAAGGAGGAGTAGTTACTCAGCTTAGTTAATTGTTGCGATGTGGGAATGCAGACCCAGGGTTGCCAGATTATTTTATTGTTGAAGAACCAGAAATCTCTATATTTAAATGTAATTACCTACTTTTTAAATGTCAACAATTCAGATTTTTCTATAAGACGCTATGTAGATCAAATGTAAACACTTAGATGAGCTGCCAGCTTGCACCTCTGCCAGACTGTGATAAGGACAGTAATGGGAGTGTGTACAAGGCCCAGCGGTAGTCAAAGAAGGGCATGGCTCAAACCATGTCTGTTGAGAAAGGGTTCAAAGAAATGGGTGTTGCTGTCAGCCTGGAGAGGACGCAGTGGAGCCTTGGGCACTAACTTCAACTGTTTAAAGGACGGTCATGTGGAAGATCAGACTTGTGTCCTTTATGGCCTTAGAGGGTAGAACAGTGTCATCAGGAAGTATATTTCAGCTCAGCATGGGAAGGAACTCTGTAATGACTAGAGATCCTAAGGATGGAATGAGCTGCCTGGGAAGGGAGTGAGTTGCCAGGGATTTGTCGCGGAGATTCTGGTACCTCCATGGTGGAACAACCAAGCCCGTCGTCAAGGCAGCCCTTCCCCCCTTGAGGTGCTGCACGTCCAAGGGGGTGAGGGACTCAGTACCTGAGACTCGAAGAACAGGGAGGGTGGCAGGCGTGCCGTGCAGAAAACCTGAAATGGGAGGTGCCGGGAGCTTGGGGCACTTTCCATAGTGGACTTGGGTAGTCGCTAGACAGCCAGGAAGAGGACTGTCATGGAACAGGACTGAGAGGCGGGAAGAGGGGCAATGCTGACCATCCCTCGTTTCTTCCTTTACCTGAAGAGACGTATGAGCGGCTTGAGGCTGACAAAAAGAAGCAGGTTCACAAGAAACGGAAGTGCTCTGGGCCCATCATCACCTATCATTCTGTGACAGTGCCACTTGTTGGGGAGCCTGGCCCCAAGGAAGAGAATGTCGATGTAGAAGGGTGAGTGACTCGGGGAAGGGAGAGGGTCCCCTTCTCTGTCCGGCTAGTGTTCCCTTAGCCCCATTTCACATACCTTCCTCACACAGTTGTCTCTGACACTTGGGTATTTTTCCAATTCCTTCCTTCACCTCCTCATTTCTCTCTCTCTCCTTCCTGTGTTTCCTTCCAGCCTTGTTACTTCATAGGTTCGTTCTGCCTCCTTTTTCTCTCCTCACCTCTTGGATCTTTCTCTCTGGATGTTTTCTCCTCTCTCCTCACTCCTTGTTTCTGTGTCTCTGTCTTTTGCCCTCAGACTTGATCCTGCTCCCGCGGCTTCTGCACTGACTCCACATGCGGGGACCGGAGCCGTCGTCCCCCCTGCCCGCTGCTCACGTACCTTCATCACCTTTAGTGATGATGCGACATTTGAGGAGTGGTTCCCCCCAGGGCGACCCCCAAAGGTCCCTGTTCGGGAAGTCTGCCCAGTGACCCATCGTCCAGCCCTGTACCGGGACCCTGTTACAGACATACCCTACGCTACTGCTCGCGCCTTCAAGATCATCCGTGAGGCCTACAAGAAGTACATCACTGCCCACGGACTCCCGGCTGCCTCAGCCCTGGGCCCCGGCCCGCCGCCTCCCGAGCCCCTCGCTGGGCCTGGGCCCCGAGCCTTACGTCAGAAGATCGTCATCAAATGAAGAGACGTCTAATCCTTCGAAACCTCTTTCCGGGCCTGGCTTGGGTCTCTTGACACTCCCTCCCCTCTCCCCGCTTCTCCTCTGTCATCTCTGATCTTCCTTTACCCACCCCTCTTCTCTTCTGTATTTCTTCCCCCTAGTTCCTGCGGGTTTTGTGGGTTTTAATATAATAAAATAGATGGACCCCATTTGTCTGGTGTCTGCTGTAGGGTTGGGAATGAGAAGTGTTTGTGAATGTCTGAGTATATGCTGATCTTCCTTTGATGGAAAGCATTTCCTATGAGCTGTCCTGTTTTAATTGTAGAGTACTCCTCCAACTAGACTGTAAGTGCCTTAAAATTAGACGCCAAAACAAAATCCTCATATTTGCCTTTCTAGCCCTCAGAAAACTGCTTTGAATAAAGCAGGCCCCAAATAAGCAGTGACCCTTACTGTCGTAGAGCTCCAGTGTCCAGGAGTCGGGCTGCTGTGAAGACAAGGGAAGGAGGTGCCGTGTCTGTTAGCGGCCACTAGAGGCTCTCAGGGCTGGGCAAGGTATGGGGGCTGTGTATATGTGATCTCCCAGTACCCCCCACCTGGCCCGAGCTAAAATAATAAAATGCTGAGCTCACTGTTCCCCCACCCTCTCCCCCGGCACCCGCGCTCCTCCTGCTGGGACCGCTGCTCCAGCAGAACAGACCCACCGACGGAAGGGGAGGTGAGGAGGGAGGTGGCATCGGGACGGGTAGGTGGGGAAGGCGGGGGGCTCATGGGTCAGCCTGGTGGGAGATGGGAGGAGAGGAGTGGCTCCCGCTGGGAATGGTATGGAGTGTGCCCGTCTCTGTCGCTCTGTGTTTCGGCCACTGTCCTGTGTGGCTGACGTCGTCCGTGTGAGTGTCTCACATTTTGTGGTGCTTTCCTGTTTAACACGGTATGCACAGCTTGCGTGTATTTTTCATATTGTAAGAGGTCGTGCAAGTTTAATCCCCTCACTGTTGTTGGAGAAACTGTCCCATTGAGAAGGCATTTCCCACCCATGGGGCCCGTGTCACCTTCCTGTCAAAGCTAGGGACAAACTATGGGGACTCAGCCCTTTGTCTTGAAGTCTTACCACCGTTCCCCCAACCTGGAAGTCCCTCAGACTTTCTGAGCCCTTGCTTTCCTTAGGATTTAGAATTCTAGCAAACACAGACAGTGAACTCTTGATCTGCCCTACGATACAAGGAGACGTGAGGGGAGGGCAAGAGAACTGTCCGCCTCTTTTCCCCCACAAGCCTTGATCTCCTTAACTGGTTTAGGAAAAAGGCTAGCTTATGGGGAAGAGAGGAGGAATTTTCCTGAAGCTCTCTGCCCACCCCCTTCCTTTCAATAGGAACTGGGCACAGGACCAGCTGTGCTGGCAGGGCCCCCAGCAGCTGTGCTAGGGTGAGCAGCAGTGACAGGCGAGGTTATAGGGGAGAGGTGTTGCCAAGATTTCTCCGTCAGACAGTGGAAAGGCAAACCCAGCTTGGATGCCTGGGATCCCCATCCAGAGTGGCTGGAAGCTGGGGAAGCAGGAAGCAGGAGGTTCTGGTTTTAACTAGACAACCTAAACTTCCTCCAACTTCCTATCCGCAACTAACCTCCAAGGCATCCAGTTCCTCGCTCTGCCTGCTGGCTGACTTCTCTGTGTCCCTACTGTGTCCATGTACGTCTGCCATCATTCAACCACTCTCCCCAGGTCCCCCAGGCTCCGGAGCCTGTGTGAGCACCACAGTGGGGAGGGGTGGGGGCCACCATGTCATCCTATCAGAAGGAGCTGGAGAAATACAGAGACATAGATGAAGATGAGATCCTGAGGGGCCTGAGCCCCGAGGAGCTAGAGCAACTGGACTGTGAGCTACAGGAAATGGACCCCGAGGTAGGGAACCAGGGCAGTCCCCAGGCGTTTGGGAAGGGTGCTGGGCCCCGGGTGGCGAGACCAGGGCTGTCTACACGGCCTGGAGCCCCAAGAAGACCAGGGAAAAGATGCCTGGAGATATTTTAGGGAGCCCCAGAGGTACCCCAGGTCAGAGGAGAGGTCTAACTTGCTCCCCAAAACCCATCCCTAAGAACATGCTCCTGCCGGCTGGACTAAGACAACGTGACCAGACAAAGAAGAGTCCAACGGGGCCGCTGGACCGAGAGGCCCTCTTGCAGTACCTGGAACAGCAGGCGCTAGAGGTCAAAGAGCGTGATGACTTGGTCCCCTTCACAGGCGAGAAGAAGGGTATGGGGACCCCAGTATTGGTGCCTCCCAGAACCCCAGTGGCTGTCTGTCACATGTCCCCGCTCCAGCATCCCTCTCATCTCCCTGCTCCAAGCTTCCCGGGGACTCAGGTGCCCTGATGCTGCATGCCAGGCTTGTTCTCATCAAGGGACCCAGGGGTTGTGGTTCCTGAGCTCGGTGAGGACTCAGACTTTCCAGTGTCCCCTAGTGACCCAGCATTCCACCTCCCTAAGAAGGAAAGGAAGCTGGAGGCCAAGATCTTGGGAGAAATAGCCTCTACCTGAGCCCTCCTACATCTCCCCACCAGGGAAACCCTATATTCAGCCCAAGAGGGAAATCCCAGCCCACGAGCAGATCACCCTGGAGCCCGAGCTGGAGGAGGCACTGGCCCAAGCCACAGATGCTGAAATGTGTGACATTGCAGGTGGGCAGCTGTGGGATGTGAGGGGCTGGGAAAAGCAGGGGCAGAGAGATCCTAGCCGTGCGTGGGGCTGCAGGGAGGCCCTGAACCAGGTCAGGTCTGAGAGAGCCTTGCAGGCAGCGGTTTTTGAATTTTTCTTACGTATTCACCCATTCGCTCGTTTCTTCAGTTCAGTTGGTTCACATCTCAAGGCAATTTCCCGTGGATTATAAAAGCGAATAAAAGTGAAGCTATTCTCGCGGAAGTAAGGAAGGCTCACCCTCCAGTGGCTCCTTAGGGACCCTCCCTCAGCCCCATCTGAATGTTTTAAAGCCACTGCCTTGGGCACTTGATGGAGGGGACCCTGAGGCCTGGGGAGGGTGGGAAAGCTCCCTGGAGGGGGAGAAGCCGTTAGGCTTTGGAGATGCTACAGCAGATTCGGAATGAGGCAGAGGGGTGCCTGGAGCCGGTCCCCTCTCACTCCTTGTGCCCCTTCTGCCAACCCTCTCCAGCAATCCTGGGCATGTACACGCTGATGAGCAACAAGCAGTACTACGATGCCATCTGCAGCGGAGAGATCTGCAACACCGAAGGCATCAGCAGTGAGTGTCCGCGGTGGTCGCAGGGTCTGCGGGGGGAGCACGAGCGCAGGGGTACAGAGAACCTGTGGGGAGGAGGCTGTGTGGACACGCGGGGTTCCCTTCCGGCCCTCCCCCCCAGGTGTGGTGCAGCCTGACAAGTATAAGCCAGTGCCGGATGAGCCCCCGAATCCCACAGACATAGAGGAGATCCTAGCGAGGGCTCGAGGCAATGACAAGGAGCTGGAGGAGGTGAACCTCAATAACATACAGGTATTTGACTGCCATCCTCCAAACAGTAACAGCAGAATGACGGCTGACATATCCCAGCTTCTTAGCCCACTATCTCCCGTCCCCCTGCTGGCAGGACATCCCGGTATCCACATTAACTGAGCTGTGTGAAGCCATGAAGACAAACACCTACATCCGGAGCCTCAGTCTGGTGGCGACTAGGAGTGGCGACCCCATCGCCAACGTAAGGCTAGCTGCCATCCCCACGCCTCTCCCCACACTCTGACGTGCACCCTGGCAGGGCTGCCCCGATGGAGACTCTGTGACCCTCAGATCATCTTCCCGGAGAGCCGCAGCCCTCCGTAATGCTCCCACCTCCACCGCTCTCCCTAACACCTGCCCTCCCTCTGCTCCCCTCTGGCCCCACGTACAGCTCCTCAGGGACTCAGAGCTGTGCTTCGCTCTTGCTCCTGTTCTTCCTCTCCTCAGTCACCTGAGAAACTTCTCCCTATTCCTAACCCAAGTCCCCACTACCCAGGCGGTGGCTGACATGTTGCGTGAAAATCGTAGCCTCCAGAGCCTCAACATCGAATCCAACTTTATTAGCAGCACAGGGCTCATGGCTGTGCTGAAGGCAGTTCGGGAGAACGCCACACTCACTGAGCTCCGTGTGGACAACCAGGTCAGCACCCCCTTCCTGTCTGCCATCAGCTAACACCCACTGAGCCCCCTTCCTGAGCCAGCCACTGGGCCAGCCACCTCATTTCATCTGGTGTGAATTCTCCTCTACGTCACTGTCTCTAGGAGGGGTCCAGGTCAGCACCTCTCATCAGCCACTATGGAGAAACCAGCCCCTTTGACCTCCCGAAGGGGTCTGTGGTGTGGGGTGGCGAACGGCCCAGAGAAGGTAGCTGACAGCCTCTGCCTCTCCCTCCCCAGCGCCAGTGGCCTGGTGACGCCGTGGAGATGGAGATGGCCGCTGTGCTGGAGCAGTGTCCCTCCATCGTCCGCTTCAGCCACCACTTCACACAGCAGGGGCCGCGGGCGCGGGCGGCCCAAGCCGTGACCCGGAACAATGAACTGCGTGAGTGACTGCGGACACGGTCTGTAGGGAGAGGGCCAAGCAGCGCAGAAGCTGGAGGATCCTCCTGCATACAGACTTAGCGTGGGACCAGCAGCCTCCGCGCTGCCAAACAGACATCCAAATGAGAAGTTCAGATCCCGCGAGGGATCAGGAAGTAGATAGAAAAGTCCCCCTGCCGCAAATATGTACCAGTGGAGAGAGAGAGGAGGCCAGAGATAGCTGCTTGGAGGCATGGGGTTTTTATTTGTGGTGTGGTTTCTTATTTTGTTTTCTTAACATGGTGTGGGCCTCTTTAGGAGTCTGTTCAAGGGCCAGGAAATGGAGAGGACTGCCTTTGCAGGAGGACAGAACCAAGACTTGTGTTTCCTCTCCGCCCTTACAGGTCGCCAGCAAAAGAAGAGATAACGCTGCATTTTCCTGTACCAACCAGAGCTGGCAGCCCTGGACACTTCAATCCTCATCTATCCCCCTTCCTGTAAATAAAAGCCCTTCTGTCCGCTCTGCCTGCCCTGGGCTTTGGGGTGGGAATCTTGGCAATAACCCCCAAGGGTTCCTGCCAGTTCACCAGGGGATTATTTATACTCTGGGGATCAGCAGGCAGGGAGGTTCAGGTTACTAGGAGGTGGGGGAGCTCCCTCTCTTGGTGTTCCCCATACCTCTGCCAGGGCCTTTGGTCTGTTCTACTTTCCCAGGGCACCAAGCCTCACCTGTTTCCAGATGTGGCTGGGTCCCCCCAGTGCCCACCCAGGTCCTTCATGTGATTTGAAGGTGAAAGGACTTGGAGTGGAGGTGGGGAAGGAGGCAGACAGCATGAAGGGCAGAGCCCTCCTTCTGACAGACTTATTAATAGGGTGCCGGGCTGCGTGCAGCTGACGCCTGGCATGACTTCGGTAGAAGGTGGGGGTGGGGTGAGAAGTACGAGGAGCTGTGTACACGGGAAGGAAGGAGAGTCTAGCCTGAGAATGAACAGTTCTGAAATCCCGAGACGGGACAAGGAACGAGACTCAAGGAAAGCTAGGCTCCCAGCGCCTGCTGCAGTTTATTTGTGAACTGAACGGGGAAAGAGGGTGTCAGTCCAAGGGGAGATCAGGGGGTTCCTCCTCATCAGAGTCAAACTCAACATTCTCATCTTTCACCCATCGACCCTGTCCATCTGGGATCCATCCAGAGCTGGAAATATCAGAGAAAACAGAATTGGTCAGAATGATGACGGGAGGTTTATTAGGAAGTTAGTGAGAATAAGAAAGAAAAGCAGCTGAGTAGATTTGCAAAAAGGAAGGTTAGAGAGAAAACAGCAAATCTGAGGAAGTGATTTGGCATAGTTACCTTCGAAGGGTGAGGTAACGCTCCAGGGCTCGTCTTCTCGTGGGGCTCATGGGTGCAGGGGCTGGGACAGTTGCTGATTTCTTGGCCTGTAGGCCAGCTTCAGGCTCAGATTCTCTGCTAATCTTCCCACTCTGGAGTTCAACCTCTGGGGGTGGAAAAGGGGAATGGGCGACAGAGGGACCAGGGGCTTCTGGTCTGGAGAGAGGAGGATTGAAGTCTGTAAAAGCAGTAAAGGAAAGAGCCAGCTCTCCTGTGACCTCCCAGCCCCTCAAAGCAGTGTTTCCTGAACTGCATTCCTCGAGCTGTTAATAAGTATTTGGCATAAAAAGGATTTTGAAATCAAATGAATTTGGGAAAGCCTAGGTTAAACAAAATTATTAAAGTTTTTTTTTTTTTTTTTTTTTGCTAATATTACTATTTTTCAAGTGGGATTACAAAGCGCCATATCCCAAACTTTATTTGAAACCACAAAATTCTTTTTCTTTTTCCTGGAATACCGATTCGCATCTTCAGAACACCAGAATTCCTCAGAATACAATTTGGAAAATAATAATTAGAGAGCTATCTATCTGCCTGTCCCTCCCTACTGATTCCCACACCGGCAATTCTTTTCTGCCCACTGTCTCCATCTTTTTATGTCCCTAAGCAACGTGAAATACCTTTCATAGTTATTCCCCTATTCTTAATTCCTCCTAATACAGCAGTGTTCAGTGAGGAAAGAATAGTCTTTTCAGCCAATGGTACTGGGACAACTGGATAATCTTCAAGCAAAAGAATGAAGTTGGACCCTTACCTCACACCATATACAAAAATTAACTCAAAATGGATCATAGACATAAAATTAAGAGCCAATACGGTGATGCTGTCCTTTCCCTGTTTCCCACCCTCAAACCATCATATTTTTCTCTGGCTTTCCCATCCCACAGACCTGTACTTCCGGCGGCAGCAACTGTTATAATGGGGGGCTCTGTGCAGAGCACTGTGAGTGATAAATCGAGTCTGGGCCAGCAGAGGAGCCTGGTATGGAGACAGGAAAAGAATCAGAGGCTTCAGAGCTCGAGAGAAGCTGAAGCCCCTCAAGCCTGGGTGTGCAGCAGGGTCCTGTCTGGGACACACCTTCCCCTCTCTGATTACCTCAGCTTTGGTCTCCTCCCGCCTCAGTTCATTCTGCTGTCTTGGATTCTGCTCCATTCCCTTTCCTGGCTGCTTCTTGCCATAAAAACCCTGCAGGCCTGAGGAGTAAGGAGGAGGGAATTCAAGCAAAGTACCAGGAATGGTCTGCAGAGGTGTCCAGGGTTTACTCTCTATCCCGTGTATTCCTCAAAACTTACTGGACAGATGTTTCTTCCCCGCACGGTGGGCAGTCAGCATGGCCAGGGTGTCCAGTACAGGCCGGTGAGGACAGATGGCGCAAGCAAAGCTGAGGAGGGCGACAGAAGACAAATGGTACAGGGGTAGGGGTGGGAGGCCTGCTGTAGGTCCCATCCGGCCCTCGAAGCCCTTTCCAAAGCTCACCTTTCCAAAGCTCAACTCCCAGTTCCCCTAACCCCCACCACCACCTCCTGTCTCAGTCCCTCACTCCCTGCCACAGAATTCTAGATAGTCCACAACTCCTCCTTAACAACAAAAGCTCAGGGAGCCTCCAACCGCGGAACTCTCCGGCTTGAGCCACTCCTCGCCCTCACCGTCCGTCCCGCAGCATCAGCGCCTCATCCTCCGGGATGTAGCTGGCCAGCAAGTCCCCGACTCTTCGTTTCTGGAGGGGTAGGAGAAGAAGTCCGCGCGGGATCAGCAGGACAGGAGGGAGGAGTGGAAGGGAAAAACGATCGGGACGAGGCACCAAAGGGAATACGGACTATGGGAGACCAGCGATCACAGGGCCAAGAGGTCTAGCAGCCTGGCTCCCTCTAGCACCACACCCCACGGAGCTGTTGCCCGAGCAACGACACAAAGCTCCTTCATAGTTTCCAGAGGGCGGCTGAAGCTGCTCCAGACCCTCTCGTTTCGCGCTTACTTTGAGCACACTGAGTTGACTCCAGTCGTCTCCTTCTCTCTTGAAAGACATCGCGACTGCGCGTCCCAGAAGCGATCAATTGGCCGGCACCGAATTCCTCGCTCCCTTCAGGCCACCGTAGCAAGAGAGGGGCGTCTCCTCACCCTCTTCCGGTCTTTTCCCGTTGGCCTCCTTACTTCCGGGATGCGCTTCCCCGCATGCATTGCGCGATCCCGAAAGGAGCCTCTCGCCCAAAGGGGACTGCATTTTCTATGGTGCCCTGCGACCCCGCAGGCGCGAAGCCTCTTGGGAAATGAAGTTTTTTCTCCAAGAACTGGTCGCCCGGCTGGAGCCAGGCCCTGGCATCTTGGCAGATTCGAGGCGTTTGGAATGACAAGACCCTAAATGTAGAGCTGATGCTTGTGCCCGATATTAAGACCGATCTGATGCGGAGGAGGCCCTTAAGGATCGCTGAGTGGGTAGTGGACTCCAAAGTCGCCAACCACACGCACTTCGTCTGCGGCGCCAGCCCACCTGGGGTGGGCCCGGCTCGTTCCAGACCCTAGAGGATCAACCCCGGGACGGGGCGGAGCTGGGGTGAAGGAGGGTCCGGGGGTCGGGCTGCCCGGCTGTGCAGCAAACTGAGGGAAGGGCATTGAGGAGTGTGCCTAGAGTTGCAAGGTCAAAGGTCGGTGTAGCGAGGAGTTGTGTGCTTCTAAAGGAGACCCTGGTAGAGACTGAATACCCAGGGGCCAGATTTGTGGAAAAGGGGCTTGGAGGGAGAAGAAGCGAGGGCAGATAACATCTGTCTAGAATATGCTAGGTCCCTAGGGGAGGGAGGGGAGGAGTGACGGGGGCGGGTGGAGGTTCGGGGAGTGAGGGGGAGCTGAGGGCGGGGCCGGGGGAAAGGGAAGATTTAGGAGAGAAGAAGGGGAAGGAATCTTCCTGGATATCCATTCCCAGACACCGGGCCCATCACTGTCGGTCACAGCCTGTCCTCCATCAGTCGCAACCCCAGCTGTCAGCAGGGTGAGGAGATGGCTTCTCCCTCTAGACAGCCCCACCTCGGGGGATCAGGACTGCTTCAGGGGAGCCGGGCTCGTTCTTATGGAAGCCTGGTGCAGTCTGTCTGCTCCCCAGTGAGGGAAAGACGCCTGGAGCATGAATTGGCACCTGGAGACACTCTGGCTGGACTAGCACTCAAATACGGGGTGACGGTGAGTCTTCCAAGACTAGGGAGCCGACAACCAGTTAGGAGGGAATGTCCTGAATATAGTGCCCCTTCTGAGTAACTTTCCCACAATTTTTCCTGATTGGGGCTGTGTCCTGCCTTTCATCTGTTGGTTCGTTATCCCTTCTCAGTGTTGCACTGCCTGGTAGGGGCAACCCCTGTCCCACTATCCTAATGGAGAGGAACAGCTCCTACTTTATTGAAGCCTGCTATATGCCAGATACTATACTAGGTGTTTTACACATATCATCCCGTCTGATGCTCACATCCCTATCAAGTATACAATTATTGTTCCCTTTTTGCAGATAAAGAAACTGAGACTTGATCTGTTAACCAATTTTACCAAAATCAAACAGCTAATGAGTGTCTGAGTTGGAATTCAGACAGATCTGTCAGCCTCTAAAGCCTGTACTGTTATTAACTACATGGAAACTTTTTAATCAGTGGTGATTAAACATTTACAGCAGATAATGGAGAGCTGGTTTTTGGTTCTAAGCTCCTGGTGTGCCTGTCTCTCCTTGTTCATTTTCCTTTCTCGGTGCTTTGCCTTCTTCTTCCCAGGAAGGTGGCCTTTCTTGGTAAGGAACAGGTACTCTTTACACCGAGTATGTGTAGTTGTGTTTGACGGGTGTAAACATATATTGCATTAAAGTTGGGGAGTGTTGCTCCATATCCTGTTCAATCTCACACAAGCAAATGTTGAATTTAGGCAGCATTTGCATGCTTGCTATGTTTAAAGCGCTGGGGTAACCATCTTGGAGACAGAAATAAAACGTGTGGCTGCTGCCTTCAGGTCATTTACAGTCTAGTGAGAGATTTCCTGGGACAAAAGTAATGATAGTAGGGGGCAGAATGTGTTGAATTTGTAGTGATATTAACAAAGGATGGGAAATGAGAAAGAGATGGGTTTGTACCTGGAAGGGGGCAGAGGTGAACATCAGTGCAGCTTTAGAGGGAGCCATTGCTGTCTATGGTCCTTGGAAGCCTTAGATGCTGCTTCCTCTGTGCCCCTCCCTGCGATTTATATAATACTGTTATTTACGTAGGATTTTGTCTTCTCAGTAGCCTAGACTTTCCTTAAAGGAGCACTGGTGGTGCAATGGTTAAGTGCTTAGCTGCTAACCAGATGTCCCAGGTTGGAACATACCAGTGGCCCCCAGGAAGACAAGACCGGGCCACCTGCTCTTGTAAGGATTACCGCCTAGGAAACCCTATGGCGGCAGTTCTACTCTGTCCTATAGGGTCGCTACAAGCGGGAATTGACTCAATGGCACACAACAGTATACTCTCCTTAAGGGTAGAAACTCCTCTCAATTTTGTATCCCTAAAGTCTGGTATAGGCCCCAGCATGTAGAAACTTAATAGATGTTTCTTGAATCAATGAGTATAGCTAAGATTTCCACACATAGAGACTGAGAGTACAGGAAAGAGAGTATTTCAAGTAGAGGGAATGGCCTAAGCAAAGGAAACCAAAGGAAAAAACCAAACCCATTGCCGTCCAGCTGATTCCAACTCATAGTGACGCTATAAGACAGAGTAGAGCCACCCCATAGAGTTTCCAAGGAGCGCCTGGTGGATTCAAACTGCTGACCTTTTGGTTAGCAGCCGTAGCTCTTAACCACTGCACCACCAGGATTTCCAAGCAAAGAAGGTGGGTATGAGAGTACAGGGTAGCCCCTGGGTCTCCTCAGGTCTCAGAAGCTTTGCAGACAAGGAAACCGGGCTACCAGGGAATCACCCAGTGCGCACTCAGGCTGTTGGCATTGCGCTGTATCCTTCCGAGCACAGACCAGCTCTGCAGTCTAGTGAACAAGAGTCCCATGTTCTAATCCCATTCTGCTGCCTACTGACCGAGTGACCTTGCTTAAGTCACTTCCCGTCTCTGGAACCTCAATTTCCTTACCATTTGTAAAATGAGGAAAATGTGTTAAATAATGATAATTATCTGAGTTATTACCTACTTATCATTTAAGGAACACTTGTTATGTGGAAATCTCTGTATACGTGTTACCTTGTATTATCATAAGACTCTATGAGGTAGGTACAACTATTCTCATTTAAAGACAAGGAAACTGAAGCCTAGAGAGGTAAGATAACTTTACACAGATTATGCAACTAGTATAATTGGTAGAGCTGGGATCAGACCAGGTTGTCTCATTCTAAAACCTTCACTTTTAATTGCTCTGTTATACAGAGTGGTGGCACAGTGGTTAACAGCTGCTAAGCAAAAGGTCAACAGTTCAGCTGCTCTCAAGAGAAAGATGTGGCAGGCTGCTTCTGTAAAGATTACAGCCTTGGAAACCCTACAGGGCAGTTCTGCTCTGTCTGTAGGATCACCATGAGTCGGAATTGACTCGACAGCAACACATTTGTTTTTTTTTGGCTGTATTATACTGTCTGGATTCTAAGGACCTTTCGAGCTCTCACGACTGTGACCCTGTGGCCCCGGGTCCCTCTGGGCTTTGATCTTGGTTACATCCTTCTTAAAAGTAGGATGATGTCCCCTTATATAGTGCTTCCAGGACATAATAAAACACACAGAAACTTCACAGGTTAATTCATAACATCTTGAAGCTGGAAGGGACCTAGGTTATTATCTAGGCAAAATAAAATTAATAGCATAGAAGCACTCGGCAAAGTAAATGTGCAGAACCGTAAGCCAGTTTTAACTTCTTTTAATTGTTCAGATTAATCTGATGTTATTTTTAAACATATTGTAACAGTATCAGATTTTATTAGTCACATTTGTGATCATAGTCTTGCCCCAGAGTAGAAACAGCTTTGATATTTGGCAAATATGGCCTTCCAAGCTGATGCCAACACAGGATGAATTTTTAGTAAAACTGGCAACCTGGCTCTCTGATAGTAAAATACTGATGGACTGTGTCTGTGGTTCCTATACTGTATTCTGTATTTATTCATAATGCATTAATGAGCCCCATTAATGTCAAACATTGTGGGATGCCGAACAGTGCCTTGGGGATACAAGACAGCAAGTTGCCATCTCTTCCCCTGAAGGACTGACTCACAGGGCAGTGGGAAAGACAAACGTGCAAAGAAGTGAATAACGATGTAACAGGGTAGGTATTATTTGGGCAATATTTACAGATGCTTTGGGAGCCCTGCTGGAGAAGGATGTGGCGGTCTGCTTCTGGAAAGATTTACAGCCTTGGGAACCCTATTGGGCAGTTCTCCTCTGTCCTATAAGGTCACTATGAGTTGAAATCTACTTGAAGGCCATGGGTTTTTGGGGGCCCTGATAAGGTAAGACAAAGGGAGTGATGTAGTTGAGTACATGTTTTCCAAGCCGAGGCTAGTGGGGAGACGTTTCAGGCAGAAGGAATAGCATGGATAGACACAAAAGTGTGAAAGAGCATGAAATGATCAAAGAAAAGGGAAGAGTTTGGAATGGCAAAATGTACAGGTGCAGGAGAGAGATGAAGCTCAACATGTCCTGTGGGGGCTACGCTGAGAAAGGCCTTGAATGCTAATTTTGATTTTATCTTTTGCGGGGGAAGCCATAGAAACCAATCCTGTTGCCATCGAGTCGATTCCGACTCATAGCGACCCTACAGGACAGAGTAGAACAGCCCCATAGGGTTTCCAGGGAGCGCCTGGCGGATTCGAACTGCCGACCTTTTGGTTAGCAGCTGTAGCTCTAAACCACTGTGCCACCATGGTTTCTGGGTGAGCCATGGGAGGTTATAAACTGGGCAGATTTATTCATCTTTTTACGAAAGATGGATGTCAGCAGGGTAGAGGATGGGCAGAAATGGAGAGAGAAAAACCAGTTAAACCGTTGAATAACCCAGATGAGAAATATTAAGGGTCCGTTCTAAAGCAGTGGCAGTAGACATAAAGATAAGACCGTGTGTGTGGACAGATTTCGGAAGCACTTCCGGTGCCCAGTTGGATGTTGGGTGCTGCAAGGGAGATGTGAGTCCAGGATGACACTGGTGTTTCTGTCCTGGGAGGCCAGGTGGATGCATGGTGATGCCAGTCACTGTGTTCAGTATTTGATAACTAGGTACTAGATAAATATTTGATCAATGAAATTTACTAATATTATACTGGGAAAAGCATTCCCAGAAGGAATGTAAAGGCTCCGGATTCTAGTTCTAGCTCTGTCATCAACTTGCTACATAATCTTAGGCAAACGACTTAACCTCTGAGCCTTTGTCTGTAACAGCGGTTCTCAAGTGAGGTCTGGGGACCCCTAGGGGTCCTTCAGAGTTTTTCAGGGGCCCACAGGGTGAGAATTATTTTCATAGTAGTAAAAACAAGTCATGATTTTTTTTTCATTCTTATTCTCTCATGACCGTGAAGTGGAGTTTTCCACAGACTGCATGGTGGGCGATACCGCGCCAGACTGAATGTAGTTGCAGATCAGAGAGTCTGATGGTCCTCTGTTAAGTCAGACATCAAAGTGATTTGCAAAATGTAAAACAGTACCTGTCTTCTCACTCCATTTTGGTTTTGCTCTGTTTTGGAAAATACAGGTTTTGTTTTTTTTTTTTAAATATTTATGTTAACATGTAATGAGTTTGTTATTTTTAAATAAACACATTTTTTAATTTTCTCAATTTTAATTTATAATGCATTCAATATTGACAGCTTTTTTAAAAAACTTGTGTTTATTTATTTTGTTCATTGTAGTTTAAGTGAAAGTTTACAATTCAAGTTAGTCTCTCATATAAAAATTTATACATACATTGTTATGTGACCCTAATTGCTCTCCCTATACTGTGACAGCGCACTCCTCCTTTCCACCCTTGATTTCCCGTGTCCATTCAACCAGCTCCTGACCCTCTCTGCCTTCTCATCTCAATGCCGGATGGGAGCTGCCCATTTAGTCTCATGTATCTACTTGAGCTAAGAAGCACACTCTTCACGAGTATCATTTTATGTCCCCATAGTCCCGTCTAATCTTTATCTGAAGAGTTGGCCTCGGGAATGGTTTTAGTTCTGGGCTGATAGAGAATCCGGGGCCATGCCTTCTGGGGTTCCTCCAGTCTCAGGCAGACCATTAAGTCTGGTCTTTTTACTAGAATTTCAGTTCTGCACCCCACCTTCCTCCTGCTCCATCAGGGACTCTCTGTTGTGTTCCCTGTCAGGGCGGTCATTGGTGGTAGCCGGGCACCATCTCCTTCTTCTGGCAATATCGACAGCTTTTACCCACATAAACAAAAGTTCTTTGAGATCGTCAATAAATTTTTAAAATGTAAAGGGGCCCTGAGATTAAAAAGTGTGAGAACTGCTGATCTGTAAAATGACATCAGCCCTCTGAACTTCGGCTTGGTTGTTACAGGGTCAGGTAAGACTCTGAACAATCACTTTATAAAAAGCATGAAATGCTATACAAATGTAAGATTAATTGTTATTGCTGTTATTAATTTTGGTGACTTTTCTTTTAAGATGGAACAGATTAAGCGTGCAAACCGCCTTTATACTAATGACTCCATCTTCCTGAAGAAAACCCTCTACATCCCCATCCTGACAGAGCCCAGAGACCTGTTCAATGGTTTAGATTCCGAGGACGAGGAAGAGGTACAGCCAAGTAAGGATGGAGTTAGGCCCCACTCAGCTGAGAGAAAAAAGCCAGAAAGAGGTTCGAGGCGTGCCAATGGTGAAATGCTCCCCACATCTGGCCAGGAACCCTCCACGCCCATCCACGACCTCTCAGCCTCTGACTTCCTTAAGAAGCTTGATTCACAAATCAGCCTGTCAAAGAAGGCTGCTGCCCAGAAGCTGAAAAAAGGGGAGAGCAGGTGAGTCTCGAATGGTTCCTTATAAGCCCCTGCGTGAACTCCTCTGTTCTTCCCGCCTTACCTAAACCTCACACACAAGTCAGCACGGTGCCAGCAGAAGCAAACTGATACCTTTTCCCCAGGTGGCCCCGAGACAGTGAGCAGAGCCAGGGGCTGCTGGAATGGGTAGAGGCAGTGGGAAACTGGGTTCTGTGTTCTCGTTGGAGTAGAACTTCCTGCTCTGATGATCCATGAAGGAGCATCAGGGATTTATCCAGAGGGTACTAAGATGCCGTCTTAGAGCAACGAGCTCACGTGTTAGGGGAGAAGGTTAGCCTCCCATGTGCCTCTCCATGTGAGCCATCCTCAGGTTCTTCCTTTGATCTGTCACTCCTTCCCCCTCTCCTCTACTGCAGGGTGTCTGGGGAGGATGCAGGTCCCCACCTGAGCTCCCCTCTGATGCAGCAACGCGCGGTCCTAGGTCCTGTGCCGCTGACCCGGACCTCGCGGACCCGGACGCTACGGGACCAGGAGGATGAAATCTTCAAACTCTGATGTCCCCAGAACTGACTGAGAGAAGCAACATGTTGAAGGGACAACCTGAGGGGAGAGGAGCCTGAGGTGAGGCTCAAGAACACAGCTTCCCAGCCTGCCTTCCTCCACTCCCGCCATCTTCCCCAGCCTCCTTGCCCACCCAGGGGTTTCCTCGGCCTGGGGAAGTTTTATTACAAGAGTAGCGGATGGGAAGTAGACCTCTTCTCAGTTTTTTGGCTGAATCTAGAGTTGTCCTTTAGATTCAAAAGGCTGTTTTTACATCCCTGCTGCCTTTCCCGTCCCTTAGGCATTCCTTGGCCTTAGAGCAGGGAAGCAGGGGATTTCCCAGCCCCCAACCTCCTCCCTGTCCCCAGCTATGTATCTAATTTATTTGGTGCTATATTGAAGTAATATTTATTGGCTATATTCCTTCCTACTGCTAGGCGAAAGATGGGATTTCTGTAACCCTTAGGTGAGGGGAACCCAGAACGGTGAGACAGTGACTGCTGGTCCCCCACCTCCTTAGCCAAGGATGTTATTGAGGATGGGGCAGTCGGTGATCTCATCCCACTGCAGTGAATGGGAACTGTGCCGGGCCTTTCCCCCAGCCTGAAAGTTAAGGATTTGGGCTCAGCCTTGACTAACCAGTCCCCTATAACTCCCGACTCTTGCTGTGAGAAAAAGCAGCGCTGTAAGCTCCTGAATGCTGCATCCCGCCAGTTCACCCCACTGACCTGCTTCTCTGCTCAGCCTGTGATGGGGCTAAGGGGGTGGGAGAAGGATTGTGTTGGGATTTGAAGAGAAGGACAGGCCCCTCTGTTGTGGGGGTCGCTGTCATACCCCATCCCCCCGAGCCTGTCTGTCTATGCCTCGCCCCTCTCTGCGTATTTATCTGCCATTTGTCTGCAGTACAGTTTGTTCTTTTTAGTTTCTTAAACAGAAGAAGTAGGTAGGACAACCTCACTGATCCTGGAAATAAGCTCAGTCTCCTGTATGGAAATGGGGAGAGGTGAGATCAGTGGTGTTTACTGCCCGCCTTTCTTCTGCGATGATCATAAGGCGTGAGAAGCCGGAGAGATTAAACATTGAGCCCTGTGCATGTTTTCGTAGTTTTATTTCCCCCGTGAGGGTCGCCCCTGCCCTCACCCCTGCTTCCTGCACTCTGGGATGGGACCTCTGGTGTCCATCCAGGCTCTGCCTAGAACTGGAGGTGCTAGGATGTCTCTCTCTAAGGGCCCCTTACCCACTTCTGTCTTTAGTGTCCCCGGATGGGTTAGATGAACTGTGCCCCCTCCCCCTGCTTCATAGAGGAGGGGGATTTCCTGTGGCAAACGTCCCTTATGGAGGCAATAGAGATCCAGGTTTCACTTCGTCTTTTTCAGGCAGCTTTGTTTCCTGTCCTGGGGGCTGAAATGGGAGAGAGTCCTCAGCCCTCAGCATTGCCCGTCTCCATCAGCAGTCTGGGTGTGGGGTGGTCTCAGAGCCAAAGCGCTCTTGGGAAGGACTGAAGCCGGAGGGGTCAAAAAGCGTTAGTGCAGATGAGCAGGGTTAGAAGGCCAACCGTTGTCTGTGGTTTTCTCAGTCGGCCATTTCCCCAAGGTGGACCATGCTGGGCTCAGGACTCTCAGAGTTTCCCCTCATCCAGCAGCTTCCTGAGTCCATCACAGATCTTGCCGAGGTGCTGAGAGAAGTCAGGCCCGTAGAGGGCCGTGAGCAGGCTCCGGTCAGCGAAGTGGTCAAACACGTGGCGGATGCGGCCGTGGGACTTGGGCGTGAGGTGGTTCTCCACCAGCTCCAGCAGCATATCCCGGCACTCGGTCAGCAGGTTGGCCAGCACGGCAGCCTCGAAGGTGAAGTCCACCTCGCTAAAGCTGAGTGCTGTCATGGCGCCCTGCCGCAGCTTCTGGCGAAAGCGGGCGGCCAGGTCCAGCTCACCGGGGCCAAAGCAGCCGCTGCGGTGCAGCACGGCGACCTTGACGGCCACCTTGACCAGGTCCTTGATGACCCGCTGGGCCTGGGGCCGGCTCTGCGTGTACTCTTTGGACACACGGTAGAGCTCGTCCAGCACCTCACTGCTTGTCTCATCGATGAAGAGATGGGCCACGGACCGGCCTGCCATCTTGCTCAGCAGCTTCTTCTCCGCTTGCAGCGCCAGGCTTTTTGAGCTGAAAGGCTCCATGTTCCTGGGGAGTGGGACGTGTGGTCAGTCACGAGAAGGAAGGCCGCAGGCTTCCTTAGAGAGAGAGAAATGCCCTTTCTCCTTCTGTTTCTTTCTCACCCTCATCTCTGCTTGTCATCTGCCTTCCCCTGAGTCCCTTAGTCCTCTCTGACTCGCTCCTGCTTTTCTCTTTTAATGCTGTTGTTGTCAGGTGCCATGGAGTCGGTTCCGACTCAGAGCGACCCTGGAGGACAGAGCAGAACTGCCCCTCAGGGTTTCCAAGGAGCGGCTGGTGGATTCGGACTGCCCACCTTTGAGTCAGCAGCTGAGCTCTTAACCACTGCGCCACCAGGGCTCCTTTAGTGCTGTAGGAAACCTCGTCTCCAAAACAGCAGGAGCGGCGAAATCTTTGATGGCAGGCATGTGGCCAGCTCACCACATGTCGTGTCTTAAGGGGAAGCAGGCTGTCACTGCTACCCTGGAGAAGACAGGGCGTACCTGGCAGACAGTTCTCTCAGCCACCGTTTTGAACCCTGACTGTGTACCACAGTCTCTGAGGTGTAGCCGTTACTCCCCTTGCTTTACCACTGAGCAGACCGAGGCTTACGTTATGTAACTTACCTGCGGTCAGACGTAACTGGTTTTCTGACTCCCAAGGCTGATGTCGGCTAGCGCTCTGTGCTGTCTTTACACAAGTGAGAAATGGGGTCCCGGGAATTCTAGCAAGAACTAATATTTACTGAGAGCCTGTAGGTCCCTGGGTAGTCCCAGCTGTTTGCACTAGGCTACTAACCAAAAGGTTGGCAGTTTGAACCCACCCAGTGGTGCCGCGGAAGAAGGGCCTGGTGATATGCTTCCATAAAGCTACAGCCAAGAAAACCCTGTGGAGCAGTTCTGTTCTCTCACACCTATGGTTGCCATGAATCGGAACCGACTCGACGGCAACAGTTTTTTTGTTTGTTTTATTTGGTGCCAAGTGCTTTATGAATTATCTCAATCTCCCCGACTGTCCTTAAGGAGGACACCCCTTTTGACAATGAGGAAACTGAGCTACAAGATATTAAGTAGCCTGGCCAAGGTCACTAGTAAATGATCAGCACGGGTATCCAACCACATAATCCGGAAGGACCTCCTTCCCGGGACCCTCAATGAGGGTGACGCGCACCCAGGAGGCCTGAGAAACAACCCCCGGGGGCAGGCAGCACTGGAAGTCTCAGGTCTGCTGGGGTAGGACCGAGGACCCTCCTGGAGGCACGTGAGCTGCGTGTGTCCAGGGTTCTGTCCCCATGTGTCTTCTTCTGGTTGTTTTGCTTCTTACTTCCCCCTCCCCTGCTCTGCAGGATGTGGCTGTGACCGCAGTGAGGAGCAGCCTCGCCCTCTCCCCCAAACCAACATGGGAGTCTGAAGAGGTAGAGGGGATGGGTAACTGGGGGGGTTTCTTCCCCAGATGCACCAGTCCAGCGGGAACCTGGAAGCTTGCTTTGCTCCTGGCTTGGCCTGGGACTTTCTAGCCATGCTCTACAGCCGGAAGACGAGGTTGCCCCACATGAGCCTTCCTTCCTCCTTGGCCTTCCTGTTACCCAGCTCTCTTTTGGCCCCCCGTTGCCACCTCACGCTTGGTCTGCTGTCCTCTCCCTCTGTCACTTTCAGCCTCCTCTTTTATCCTGTCTGGGTGCTTCCCTGTGTTCCTCTGGCCATGCTCTCCTCTGGCCCTTACCCATCTACCTCCACATCTTCTGAGATTTCCTTGCAACCTATGATACTTTGTCAAATACCCATATCCATCCCCATCCCTCAGCCTCTGCTGTCTCCACCCCATCCCAAGCCACGTCTTTCTTTCTGAGGCTGGCTTGTCCCAGGGAAAACTCAGCTGGACATCTCCACGGGGGACCCAAGAATTCTCTCCATCAAGCGAGAGTCTCCCAATACGGAAAGCTAAGGCTGAAAGAACTGGGGACCCTCCCACCACCCACTCCCCTAGAGCCTACCCTTCTGTGGTTGCCAGTCCGTCACCTGCCCGGCGCTGGGGCCAGTCTTGCCTTGGATGTTCCCGGGAGAGCTGACAGAATGGAGAAGCTCCTAGGTGAGGGCCCTTTGGCCTGGCCCCACCCCTCAAGCCCCGCCTACCTCCTCTCTGCTCCACCTCCGGTTGGTCGATCCTCTACTACTATCACCAAGGAGGGTACAGCCCAGAGCCTCCTAGAAATAAGACAAAGGGCAGAAGGAATAGCCCTCTGGGAAACAGTTTTGATTCCTGGGGAAGGGGGAGGGGGACTGACTTAGACTCGCTCTCCAATTGTTCGCGCTTTCTTTCCTTCCTGCCGAGTTCCTCTATACCCTGTTCTTATAGTCTGTGATACTGGGGAAGAAGTCAAGTCCACATTTCTGGGGCGAGAACCAGTGGGAAAGTTCTCAGAAGTGAACTGGACTTCGGCTGGAGACTCCAGGGGCAAGCTAGGGACCAGCAGGTCTGAGCGTGTTCCCGGAGTCTCCAGGGAAAGGGAGGGCGGCATTACCACGAGCATGTGCGTCCAGTGCCTGGCTGGGGAAGGGGCACCGACTGCCTGGACCCTGAATACTGAGGGCGGGAGGCGCTGGGGCCAGGGCTGCTGGACCACGTGCGACCAGCAGGTGTCAGCACAGCACTGAGACGCTGTGTGGAACAAGCCTCCTGAGCTTTGTAGCTGCTAAGGGGAAACAAAAATGAGGTAAGTCACAGTTTCTGAGGAAGGCAAAAATATTCACCATCAAGAATCTTACAGCCTAGTCAGGGAGATAAACTTACGTATGGAGAACGGTACTACAAGGCAAACTATGCCATTAGCTGTAATAGCTGTTAGGTGCCATGGAGTCGAGTTGAGGTTTAAAGAATTACGAGAGGAAAGCGTTATTCTCGTAGACTGCTTCTGACAGGAGGGCTCCAAGAAGCCTTGCTGAAGAGGCAGACTTGGAAGGTTGGAGTCAGCTGTTTAATAAGCAAAAATGGGGAAGACGTGCTTCCCAGAAAGTGGGGACCCCATAAGTTAATACCAGGAATGAATATAATACAGGGCACACTCAGGAAATGGTCATTTATTCTCTAAGGATGGAACATAGATAGTTAGAGAAGAAGAAGTCAAAATGGTGGCATGCGTTAAAGGAGTTGGTTGCTCCAGAGTTCACACTTTCCCTGTAGCAGTGGGGACTCCATGAAAGCCTTTTGATCAGGGGAGTGAAATCATTAGGTCAGCGTCTGGAACATGTTAAACGCTTCAACCAATTTTTAGCTGTGGAAGTGATCGATGGTATAGTCTGCTTAAGCACAGGATGAGAACTGACGGACGAGAGACCTTGGGATTTGGTGACTTTACAAGAGAGAAGCTCTAGAAGAAAGGGAAGGGTCGGAAAGTCGGCTGGTTATGAAGAGTTGAAGAGTAAATCCAAGTGCAGAGGTGGAGCCAGTCAGGATACCACTGTCTCCAAAACTGTTGATTGTCCTCTTGGAGACAGTGGTTGGCTCGTGGCTCCTTTATTATTCTCTCTTCTTTATTCCCGGAGTCCAAAACTGAGGGTCCGTGATACACCTTGGGTTGGGAAGTGTTGACAAGTCTTCGAAGGAGTGTGCTGGGAAAGGGATGAAGAGAAATGGAAAGGCTCCTTTGGGATTTGAGCACTTTTGTAGGCTGAGAGGAAGGAGCCTGTGGAGAAGGAGAAGGCTTAGAAGATGGAAAGGAGAGGGGATGATTATGGAGAGAGGTGTGGAGGCAGATGGACAAGAATGAGACCAAGTTCAGGGAGGGAGGGAGGGAGTGCAGAGACAGGAAACTAGCGTTGGTGGGATGCACTCTCCTAGATGCTGTGTCAATATCTCATTCAATCCTCACAACACCCTTATGAGTTAAATCTCACTCACTATATCCTTTTTACTGATGAAGAAACGGAGGCTTAAAGAAGGTAAATAACCTGTCCCCAAGTCACGGAGCTAATAAACGGCAGAGTCGGGACCTGATGTGATTCCTGAGCCTGTGCTTGTTTGATAATTACAAGTTTATGAGGTGATAACTTTAACCTCATACTGAATGTGGTGGCATTCTACCTCTGTGTGCTCCATCAATTCACTGATCATAGACTCTAGGGACAATACTAGGTGGCTCTATAAAAAATCACAGGAAAAATAAAACGTTCTTTTCTCGAGGAATATACAGTTTAGTTGGGAAAAAAAAAAACGTTGCCATCGAGTTGATTCTGGCTCATAGTGACCCTATAGGACAGGGTAGAACTGCTCCATGGGGTTTCCAGGGAGCGGCCTCATGGATTCCAACTGCTGATCTTTCGGTTAGTAGCCAAACACTTAACCACTGTGCCACCAGGGCTCCATGCCATCAGGGCTCCAGTTGGAAAATAAACCCGTTGCCTGCCGTCGAGTCTATTCCAACTCATAGTGACCCTCCAGGACAGAGTAGAACTGCCCCATAGGGATTCCAAGGAGTGGCTGCTAGATTTGAACTGCCAGCCTTTTGGTTAACAGCTGAGCTCTTAATGTCTGCGCCGCCAGGGGTCCCGTTGGAAAATAGGGGAGGGAAAATCCGAGAAGATGCAAATAGAGTAGTGCCTTCTGAATCCAGGATCTGCTGCCAACAACCTTACCTGTTTACCTCTCTAGCTTGACCTCTGTGTCCCTGTCTGCGCTCTGTTCTAGCCGCGCTGGGATTCCTGTCATTCCTCCGCTATTCACCGAGGTCAGCGTCTCTCTTTCCCCCTTCCCCTCTGCTCCAGGCCTTCTCACTTCTTGTCACTCAGCCTGGAACGCTTCTCTCATGCAAACCGCTGCTTTGCCCAGGAACTCCTACTCATCCTTCAGGTCTCAGCTGGAAAGTCACATATTCTGTGAAGCTGTCCATGACCCCCTCCCCGAACTACATTAAACCCCTCTGTGACGTAGTCCTGTAGAACCGCGCGCCTCCCCTAGTATAATAATCCCTCTCCACTGTGATTTGTGATTTTATTAACGTCTTTCTCTGTTAGATTGTAAGCTCCATGAGGGCAGGGTTATGTTTTAGTGTCTGGCACATGACTGTGCTTAATAAATAGTTGCTGAAAGAAAACAACTGAAAACCCATCCAAGAACCAGGAGAGAAGAGGAAACAGTAGCACTGCGACACGTGTTGTAACATTCAATCACTTCACTCATGGGGAAGCCTTTTATTTTGTCTTCATCTATACCCATTTCTACCAATCTCCAAATCCACAGCAGCAAATTAAAAGAGGAAAGAGGAGCTTTTAGAAGCAAGACCACTGAGAGCAATGAGCATTTAGTGTAAGGGAAGACTAGGAAAACAAAAAAAGCTGAAACTGAAGGTGACAGCATTTTTGGCCACGTAAAGGAGGGGCAAACAGGAGTAACTACACATAGTCTAGACTTTGGGGTCCTCGCTGTTTCCCTGGACAGCTGAGTTCACAGTGCTCCCTCTTAGTAAGCAAAAGCGTAAATGATCGTATTTTACATGTGTGAAACACTTTAGAATTTATAAAACATTTTCACCTGCATTACAGGTAGTCCCCAGTGACGGGGTTCCATTCCAGTTGGTTCTGATGTAAGTCAAATACCTCATTTTTTATTTTTGTTTTCATTATTATTGCCTGTTAGTATCTTTTAAATCAAAAAATTGAACATCTATGAGTGGACATCTGAGAATGGTAACATCAGCAAATCACACACTGCAACATTGTATATAGTACATATTATTAACAATAAGATACACCAAAAAAAAAAAAAAAACCCACTGTTGTAAGTGTGGTTTGTTGTAAGTCGAACATGTCGTACGTTGGGGACTACCTGTATCCTTTCCGATCCTGTTATGTAGGCAGGAAGGTAATCTGTCCACTGGCAGTTGACAGATTCAGCCTTAGAGATAAGGGGTTTATCCAAAGCCATACTCCAGAGGTGAATCTAGGTCTTCATGACTCCAACTCGTGTTCTTCCCACTATACAATCCACAGGAAATGAATTATACCTTCTTGAATAATCTCTGTTTGAGACATTTCAAATGAAAATGTTTGGTACTTGATTAGGTAAACTTCAGTTACCTGAAAAAAAAAATTGTTCAGAATGGAATATTCCTCTGGGTTCTGATGAGCTGACATTTTATCGTGATTAGATCAGTATTCTCGTATCAATTCAGGAAGAGAATGTTCAGTGTGATCTGAAGCAGTCAAGCAAGACTTCAGCCTGCTATAACTGTTGGGGTGGATTATCCTGACCAGCGAGAATGCACAGGGCAAGAAGAGGTAGCTGAGGCTACGACCCTAGGAGAGGTCAGAGAAGGCTGAGAAAGAGAGGCCATATGGATAGATATGAAGCCATTCATTCACTTAATCTTTATTAAGCCCGTAGTCTCTACCAAGAGAAAGAAGGACCCTAGGAAGCAAAAGGAGAACATTTCAAGGGGGGAGGGGTCAACAGGGTCAAAGGTTGCAAGCGGGCAAAGGATTCCGAGGGAAGAGATGGTCATTGAATGTGACAAGCAGGTCATTAGTGGGCTTGAGGACAGCAATTTCAGTGGATTGACAAGCAAACTAGGCTGCAACTGATTGAGAAGTGATTAAAAGGCAAGAAATGGATACAGCAAGTATAACTGACTTTCTAGAAGCTTAGCTGTGAACCGAAGAGAGAAATTAAGTGATAGCTAAATACACGCAAAGATCAAGGGGAAGTTTGGAATATTTTTCTTTTACTCACAGGCTTATGTGATACGTGCTTGAGTGTATATGCCGAGGGGAAAGTGTCAGTTAAAAAGGAAAGGTTAAAAATAAAGGAAAGAGAAAAGGTTTGAAGATACGTGGAGTAAAGCCCCTAAGGAAGAGATTTATTCAGCTAATGTGTTAATAGTTAGCACCTGCTATGTGCCAGGCATTGTGCTAAATGCAAAGGATACTGTGGTGGACGAGACAGACATGGCCAGGCCCTGTCTGTACGGAGCTTCTAGTAAAGTGGAAGGTGAACCCTAGACGGGGATCTCATCGACGGGGATGACAGAGATGTGAGGATGCGGCTAAGTCCGTCTGTAGCGGGCAAAAAGTTGGTGGAATTCTCACTTTATCACTTTTGTTTTCTCTGAAGATGGATGTGGGTTCTACTGAAATGAACAAGGAACTTGTAGGGTAAGGAACTTGAGAGGTGGAAGTTTGAAATAGCCACTGGTAGGGGTTAGGGGAGGGTAATTTTCCAAGCTTGGTGATCCTGAATTTATAAAGGCCCCAGTCAGGGGAACTATGATTTTTCTCCAGAAGTCCTGGGGAGTAGGAACAGTCATTTCGATTTGTTCATTGAAATAGTTCTCAGATCATCCATTTCCTTCCAAACCCAATGCCACCATTCCTGTCTGATTGTCCCCCTCCCCTCATCCTTGGACCTCTCTGTCTTCTTGCTAAAATACCAATTTTGACAAGGTACACCCTTATTCAAGAATTTAGGACTTCTTTTCCTATCACATTATTTTAACCTATGGACACTGGCATTCTCAGGCCTTCCCTAATTCGTCTCCCTCTTCACCTTTCTTCTGCTTCTAACTAGTGCCTTTCCTATCAGCCATACAGGACCTTTTGCTGTCCCTGCTTCAGGCTCCATACTCACCGGGTAAAAGTGCTTCGCTTAAGCTCTGTCCCTCTTCGGAACACGTTCTCCTTTCGTTTGCACCAAGCCAACTCCCACCAAAGTACTCCCGTGCGCCATGAAAATCTATATCCAGCAAGTCAACATTTTTCCCACAGTCGCCATGGAGAGGATTTATTATCTTTTCCTTACATTTGAGGATTTATGTTCAACATAGGTTTTTTGTTTGTTTTACATTTGGTATTGCTTCTAATCATTTACTGGTTCAAAGTCCTATTTTAATTCAAATAGATGGTCATTTTCTTAAAGATTGGGACCACATCTCACAGTGCATTGGGCTTGAAAGAATTGCTTAATATTTATTGGATTGAATTGAGATTTGAGCTGGACCCTAAAATTTTAAATGAATTACCACCTTACTCCGCATTCCCTAATTTATTCTGTAAGCACATATCGAGTACCCACTACAGTCTAGGCCCTGTGCTAGAAACTGGGGAGACTTCTTTCAACCTCTGAGTGCCTCTGTTATTTTGAGGTGTCTTTCTCCCCAAAACTCTCTCAAGTCTTTAAAATGGCCTCAACTGTCCACTGAATTGTCGGGACCCAAAATCCCTCAGTAGTTAATCTTGCATAGGTATCGTTCATTGTTTGACTCTTTATCTCGCTGGTTCATCTGGACTTCCATCTATATGTCTCTCCATCTCTGTGTTTTTATGTGTATGTCTTGCTTACTCACTGTGGGGCTTAGCCCAACTGGTGATGCTACCTATCCTGATCTCAGTCAAGACTGGCCTAGAAGCCAGCAAACCCTTGCCCCTCCTTCCCCTCTGTCCAGAGACCAGGATATGGAGGGGGGAAGTGCCCACTCAGATAAAACTGTCTGAGAATGGCAATGTCTTCCAGGCCACCCACTCTCCTGGGAATTTCACAAATGTCTTTTGTCCCAGCCCCACGCAGGGAAGAATCTTAGTGGGCAGCACCAAGGTGGGAGCCAAGCTGTGCTGTCTGAGGTAGACTCCTTCTTCCTCCACAGTGACATTCCCAGAATCAAAGGGTCTTTATGGAGGCTGGGGATGGAGAGGGAGCAGTTTCGCTGTTTGAAGGGATGTCCGGGACCCTCTGAGGAAAGTTGGGATATCACCAATCCAGTGTCTTCGGGGCAGAGTGGCTACGTGGGGTTGGGGCAGCTGATCACTTTCTCTTTCTCTCTTGCTTTTAGGTCTCCATGTTCCTCCCCTTTCTGTGTGATTTTCTGAGTCAGTCTGTCTCAGTCTCCACATCTCTCTTGGCTTCAGCCCCTCTCACCTGTCCTTCTCCATCAAGTAACAGCCTGCGCGCCAGCCACCCTGACTTCCTGGCTCCTTAGTCCTGGCCTGGTGGCCCAAGCTCATTCTGTTTGGGGGTAGGGGTGGGAATAGGAACTCCGACACCTTCCTTTCTCTTCCCAAGCCTCAAATCCTCAGCTGCGTGCTAGACCGCCTTTTTGGGGCAGGATGAACCAGAGGAGGCGCATGGGGAGAAACAAGGGGGTCGAGGTAAAAAAAAAAAAAAAAAGTAGAAAAGAGGAACAAAGGGTCGGGACGAATTAGGGGAGAGGGGGGAGACTCCCCAGGGCGCAGGGTCGCCGAAGCCACGGGGAGATGCAAGGAGGGAGGGGCGCACCCTGCCCGGCCTAGCCGAGCTCCCTGCCCCCTTCCCGGGCTTCCGGTCCCTCCTCCCAGCTTCTTGTCCTTCCTCTTTCGTTGTGAGATTTCTCCCCGGGGCCTCTTCTTGCTAATTCATGTGACCCCTCCGCTGTCAACCTGTCTCTGCTTCTGTGCGTGTCATTTCTTCTCTCTGGGTCTCGGCGACTCTCCGTGGGTCTCCCCCTCTCTCGCGGGCGCCCCGCTCTCCAGCGCGCCCTCCCAGCCAGGCCCTCCCGGGGGGCGGAGGTCCGGGCGCCCCGCCCCTGGGCCGCTCTATTGGCGGAAAGGCGTCGAGAAGGCGGAGTGGAGCCAACCTTCCACGGCGGGATTAGTGGCGGCGATCGGGAGGCGGGTGGGAGGTGGGTCCGGCCGGGAGGCGGGCGGGGCGGCTGGGGCCCGGCCCAGAGCCCCGGGCGGTCGCATTGTTTTCCTCCGCCGAGCCGCGGCGGGGGTAGGGGCTGCGACTGGGACCCCGGGCTCGCCCGACCCCTCCGCGCCGGGAGCCCAGATCCAAGCTCCATCCGATTCCGACGCTCCTCGCAGCTTGCCGGAACCCCCAACCACGGAGTGCGAACTCGGAGCGGCGCGGGGCCCCCTGCCTGCCCGCTGCGATCTCGATTCGCTGACCCGGATCTCGGAGCAAGTACCCCGGGGTAGGGATGGGGCTGCAGGGAGACGGGGAGGGACGGGCGCCGCTGCGGCCCGGGAGGGACCCTCCGAAGTGCGAGAGGGACCGGTAAGGGTGTCTGCGCTCTGTGCGCCTGGCTGGCCGAGAGGGTCGGCGGAGTTGGGGTCCCTGGAGGGTGAAAGGGGCCGTGGCCGAGCCCCGGCGCGGCACTATTGGCACAGGGCGCCCGGTCGGGCTGGGCTCGCTCTGGATTGCGTCTCAATCCCGGAGCGCGAAAGGCGATTCTTTGAGGCGCGCACAGTACGGAGGGTGGAAAACCTCGCCCCTTCCCTCTCCGGCGGGGAAACTGAGGCTACGAGACCGGCCGAGAGCCGGGCCCTCTCGACGCCCCTGCAGGAATGGGAGGGGGGACGCCTCGTTCCAGATCCTGCTGTCACGGCAGCTCGGCTGTCCTTGTGCAAGCCGGAATCTGAGAATCCCCGGGGGGTCGGTTTTGGCACAGAGTCGGGGAGTGGGGTCCCCAAGAAACATCGGTCCCAGCGCCCATCTCCTTCCCTCACCCCTCTCGGCCCGGGGCTTTGTCAGACTGAGGTCTCCCAAGGAGGAGACCCGAGCTGGCGACCGCATCGCGAGCCGCGGACCCCGCTCGCCGCTGGCCCCGGGCCCGCCCCCGTCGGTTCCCGGCCTCTGGCCCTGTTTCCCTGGCCTCCGAGACCCGCCTCCGCTCCCACCCCTGCTCGCATCCCCACTCCGTCTGCGCCTGCAGGCCCCTTCCGCCCCTCCTCCCGCTAACGTGGCTCTGGGACCCGGTCCCGGCCCAGACTGCTACCCGCCCCTCGTCGGAGCCTCGGATCCAGGCAAGGGGAGACGCGTCGAGCCCCTGGCCCCCGGCCCACCTCATGCGAGGCTCTAGACACCTGGATTGTCCTCGTCGGGGGCTTGGGTGGGAGGGAGGGTGGGTGCCCCGGCTCTGGGGCTGAGAGCTGGGGGTGGGGGATATGTGTTGGAGAAGGGAACACGTTGAGGCCCCTCGGTACGCCCCCCCGCCTCCCAGGAAGGTGGACTGGCGGGCGGGCGACCAGCCCGAGGGCTTCCTGCTATTGTCCCCAGCCCCGACTCCTTCTCCATCCCTTCCCCAGCCCCTGGCCGACTCTGGCGATGACCCCGGCCACTCCCAAGAGGTGGCTGTGGGGGCCAGGAGCAGAGAGGAGGGCTGTTTCCTCTTCCCAGCTAGGGGAGAACCTAGGAGGGGGAGAAAGAGATGGCCAGGTCGCCCTCGTTTGCTTCCCATCGGGGGTATGAAGCAGCTGAGATTGGTCCCAAGGCAAAGTGAGCCTTTCTCCAGACCAGGGGTGGGTGGGGGCACCCAGATGCTGCTCCCCAAGAACAGCTACGCTAAGCCCTGTTCGGGATGTGTCATAGTTGAGTCTGGGGGCCAATGCAAAGGCCAACCAAGGGTTTTTCGAGGCCGCACTAATCCAGCCTGCGGTGGGGGTGGAGGAAGACTGGTTGCGAGGGAAGAAGGAAGGGGCTGTGGGTGCTATCAGACCGTTTTGCCTGGAAATGAAGAGCATGTAAATGAGATGCAAATTAGCCTCTATTGTCCCCAGCTAGGGCGCTTTAAGGAGTTCTCGTGGCGCAGTGGTTAAGCGCTCGGCTGCTAACTGAAAGGTCTGCGGTTCAAACCCATCAGCCGCTCAGTGGGAGAAAAATGCAGCAATCTGCTTTCGTAAAGATTTACAGCTTCGAAACCATATGGGGCAGTTCTTCTCTGTCCTATAGGTCGCGATGAGTCGGAATCGACTCCACAGCAACGGGTTTAGATTTTTTTTTTTTTTTTTGCTAAGAAGGCTGCTGGATTCTGAAGGTTTTGATGTGGGAGTGGTCATTGTGTCCCCACAAACTCTCCCAGTCACCCCTTTCCCCAAGGCTGGTCCTGCAGCTCCAGGATTTTCTGGCCAGGGACCATCCCTGGGCATGGATCGGCCCTGTAAGACCAGCACCTTGTAACCAAACTCAGTGTCAATGGCCCCAACTTCCAGGGAAGCACGTCCCCCACCCTAGCCTTAGCAGACTTCTCCTAAATGTTCACATTGACTTTCAAAGGAAGTCGCCAGGGAGGTGTAACTGTCTCTTCTCTCCTGTCCCCTCTTCCATCAGGTCAGAGGTCTCCTATCCCCCTCAGACCCCCACAGGAGTCACCACCCCAGGTAAAGAAAGGAAGCAGTTCCTAGGGGCAGGGGATGGAAGCAGACGTGGCTAGGGCCATGGCCATGGGGCAGGAAGAGGGTCTGGCTGCTCTCCCCATTTGCCAGAGAACAAAGTTGTTTCCAAGGGGAAGATAGCAGTTGCCCAGGGCAACTTGGGGGGGGGGGCTGGAAGGGGGAGGCGAGGAGACAAGCTGTGTCCCTTTCTCTTCTCTTGGGAGAACTAGCATCCGGAAACAGTTGGGGCGAACGGGAGGGAGGCTTGTCCTCTCAACACCAGAGGGTCGTTAGCTGGCTGGCTGCTAGCCCCTGGGGAGGGGTCATCATTAGGTGTTCCTACCCCTTCCCCTCCTCCAGCTCTCTCGGGGCCCCACCTGACGTCAGCCTCCCCACCAGTGACGCTGGATTGGGGTGGGTACTTGGGTTCTAGCTCCAGGTGTGGAATTGTTGGGGAAATGGAAGAGGGCTGGGTGTGGAACCCGGGGTCTCTCCTTTAGGAGACACGGTGGGGTGGGTAGTAGGATTGGTGTCGGGTAGCTGTTCAGGGAAAGAAATGATTCTCACCCTTCCTGACCTGATTTCCATAGCCTACTCAGTCCCCCACTTCAATTCCAGGGGATGGCAGGAAGCTGGTGGACATCCTGTCGTGGGTCTCAGCCAGGGTCAGCTGGCTGTGGGAAGCCGATGGGTAGAAGGCTTGTCTCACTGTCCCTTCCACTGTATCTGTCCTTTCCTGGACTTTGGGCTACAACTGCCTGCCTGTCATTGAATTATTTATATTTCAATTGCAGAGGCAGCCCGAGGAGGGAAGGAAGGGAGAGAGGGGTATGCTCAGCCACTTCTCCTACCAGTAGAGCCCCTGCTATTCCTGGCTCTGCTCTCCCCACCCGCCAAGTCCATGCATTGCTTCTTAGGAGCCAGGGAGCGAGCAGGGGGCTACAGAGGCTGGGAGGGGGCACAGTGGTCTGGGAGACAGCTGCAGCCAGAGCTAAATTTAGCCTCTGGTCTGGCTTTGATGCAGATCCATTTTTGGCTAAGACAGCACCCCCCTCCCCAGCTTCTCCCCAGCAGTGGGAAGGGCCCCTCAAGCAGAAGCTTAGACCAGGGCAGTGACCCCCAGCCGGCCGCCCTCGCCTCTACTCTGTGTTTCCTCAGCCTTGGAGAGAAGTATGGCTGCCTCACAGCTGCCTCTGCCTGGGCACCGTGCCTCCATTGCTCCCAGGGTGCCGTGGGGGTCTGCCGGGGGGTGGGGCAGGCAGACAGGGTGCCCTCTTCCTCCTCCCAGTGCCAAGGAGTCACTATTTATAATTTTGAGGCTTCAGGATCTAATTATAGCGGAGAAGGGGTTAGCAAGAGGGGGCCCAGGAGGTGTCACCTACCGAATGTCCCAGACCCAGCCAGGAGAGAGGAGGAAAGGCTGAGTGAGAAAGCTGGGCGGGGCGGGTGTCTCCTGTCCTTACCTGGGGTCATCACCAGCCAGTTTGGGCCAGTTGGAGCGGGAAGGGCCTTGAGTGATGGTGACAGCCGGCTGGGACTGAGGCAGTGCCAGAGAGAGGGCTCCCCCCCACCCCACAGGGTCTTCTGGGGATAGACCCGGGAAGGAGCCCTGTCCACGTAGGCAGGGGTGAGGGGCGCCTGGCTCCTCTCTCATGTACTTCTCTCTGTCCCCCCTTTCAGGGCCGGCATATGGGTGAGGGGCCACCCCCTGGGGCCTGAGCTGCCCCACACAGGATGCCCCGTGCCCCCTCCTTCATGCCCTTGCTGCTGCTGCTGCTGCTCTCGCTGCCCCAGCCCCAGGCTGCCTTCCCCCAAGACCCACTCCCTCTGCTGATCTCTGACCTGCAAGGTGAGTGCCCTGGAGGCCTGCCCTTGTGAGCCCCTCACTCAGTCAGCAGAGAACTGAGAGCTCCCGTGTGGAAAGCGAGGTGCAGGAAGGCTCCCAGCCTCAAAGCAGCTCAGGGCCTGACCAACCAAGGGGAACCGCAGGTCGGGGGAGCTGGCGCCTCAGGCCATTGCGGCTCGCTCATCCCTGGGCCTGGTTTCTTCACTTAAGAGAGTTTCATTCCGTGGCTTGGTTGAGAACATGCCTCTCAGCCAGACCCAAGCTAGCAGGTTTGAATCTCTGCAAAGCGTCTCACTAGCTGTGTGACCTTGGCCAACTTCTCTCTCTTTGCCTCAGTCTCCTCATCTGCAAGATGGGGGTAATAATAGGATTATAGCTCATAGAGTTATTTAGGGATTAAATGAGGTAAAGTATGTAAAGTGCTGAGAACACTGTCTGACACAAAGGAAATGCTTTCTAAGTATTTGCTATGATTATTATTAGCCCCAAGATGAAAGCCTGGGACTGGTTCAGGGGTTCCCAGCACCTCTTTACCTCCCTATCTGCCTCTTGGACCACCAGCAAGCCTAGGTCCCACCATGATAAAAATCATAAACTCACTTTTCCTGACTGGAATGTTCATCTATTTATAGAACCCTGTTATATATATAAGGAGCCCTGGTGGCGCAGTGGGTAAAGCGATCAGCTGCTAACCGAAAGGTTGGTGGTTAGAGACCACCATCGGCTCCGCGGGAGAAAGATGTGGCCGTCGGCTTCCATAGGGATGACAGCCTTGGCAACCCTATGGGGTCACTATGAGTCGGAATCGACTCGACGGCAGTGGGTTTGGTTTATTATTATTTTTTTTTTTGGTTATATATGTAGGATTTAGAGTAAGGTCAAGGATGGAGGGACTGCAGTTGGGTTATTAGGAGTAATTGTTAGGGGATAGTTAAGAATAGCAAACATTTATACGTGTCAGATGCAGTTCTGAGCGTTTTATGAATGTTAAATCATCTGTCCTGAACTCAGCTCCCTTTGAGCTCTGAGAACAGTGGTTTCTGTAACCAGGCCAGGTGGACGCAGGAGTTGGTCAGAGGAGGCCGAAGTCTTGGAAGGCTGCGCGGCCTGTGAAGGGCCCTGAGGGGAGGGTGCAGAGAGGGTGGGGAGAAATGGGGGAGCAGATGTTGCAAGATGAGATGGCGCTCCATGTGGAGAGAAGAGGAATCCCTGGCCCAGGAAGGGATTGGCGGAAGTCTGGAATCCCAGAGACAAGCATCTGAATCCTGGTGCCCGCCAGTTCCAAGGAGCCCTGGTGGGACAGTGGTTATGGACTCGGCCATTAACAGAAGTCGGCGGTTTGAACATACCAGCAGCTCTGCAGGACAAAGATGATGTGGCAGTCAGCTTCCTACAGATTACAGCCTGGGAAACCCTATGGGGCAGTTCTACTCCCTCCTACAGGGTCACTGTGAGTTGGAGTTGACTCGACCGCAGTGGGGTTTTGATTTTTGCCACCCTCAAGCTAAATGAATTTATGTAAGTTCTGTAATGGCTTTGAGTCTCAGGCTGCTCGTGTAAAATGAGGCCCATGTTAGTGCCTACATCCCAGGGTTGTACTAAACGAAATAAGGTACCAAAAGGAGGAGCCCTGGTGGTGGAGTGGTTAAAGCGCTCAGCTGCTAACTGCAAGGTCGGTGGTTTGAACCCACTAGCTGCTCCACGGGAGAAGGATGTCTGCTTCCATCAAGGTGACAGCCCTGGAGACCTTACAGGGCCGAAGTGCCACCGCAGCGCCCGGCAGAGATCCAGTGCTGAATGTTAGCTGGTGTTATTTTCATTAACAGCCTTAGGGCACCTCACATATCGGCCATGTCCACAGCTGGGTGTCTCTCCTACTTTTGTGTGCTTGGAAAGGGTGTTTGGGGAATGGGTGGTGTCCTGGCTGGCCCTCGGCAGCCCATCTCTCCATGCCCTCTAGGTGCCTCCCCATCGTCCTGGTTCCGGGGGCTGGAGGACGATGCCGTGGCCGCACAACTCGGGCTGGATTTTCAGAGATTTCTGACCTTGAACCGGACCTTGCTGGTGGCCGCCCGGTAAACTGGCCGAGGCACAGTTGTGGGGAAGACATGCAGGTAGACATGGGACCTGCGCGGCCACCGCGGCACCTTGCAGGGCACACATGCACGTGCTGTGGGACATGGATGTGCCTGGACGCAGGGCACACGGGCCAAGGTGTAGCGTGAGGGGAGGGGAAAGGGCAGGAGGTCTGCGCTGTTTGTCTCCGAGCAGCCCGACACGGGGAAGGGGGGACCTCAGGAGCCTGGGTGGGTGCCCCGGCCTGGCTCTGACCTCCCCCCCACCCCCCACTCCTTCAGGGATCACGTTTTCTCCTTCGATCTGCAAGCCCAAGAAGAAGGGAAGGGGCTGGTACCCAACAAGGTGAGGGGCTGGGGGACAAGGGCCAGGCTTGGAGAAGAGGCTGGGCGGGGGTTCACGGGGGTTAAGTGGGTAGGAGCCACGGTATGAGTGGGGCCCAGGCTGCCCTGTGATTTTCCCTCCTCTTCGTTCTCTTCAGTATCTAACATGGAGAAGCCAGGATGTGGAGAACTGTGCTGTGAGGGGGAGGCTGACGGTGAGCAGTGCGTGAGCATTTCCAGGGAAGGAAAGGACCACCCTGCCTCCAGGCTCTGTCCCTGCGGGCCTCCACCAAACCCTGTGTCCTACCCACCGCCCATCCCAGGCCTCAGAGGAAATGGGAGGAAGAGGGCATTCGGGATTTTTAGCTTCCTTTGTACTCGCCTCACAAAGAGCCCCCAGGAAGTAGCTGTTATTACCATCAGATGAGGAAATCGAGGCTCAGAGAGGCCACAGAGCTAGTGAATGACTTAGTCGGGACTTGACCTCACGTTGCTCTGACAGCTCAAGGGCAGGAACCTTACTCCCTGTGGCCCCTGGTCCCAGCCCCAGGGACTCTTGTGGCTGACCTGGAATTCTGGGTTCTCTAGGACGAGTGTTACAACTACATCCGTGTTCTCATTCCCTGGGACTCCCAGACTCTCCTTGCCTGTGGAACAAACTCGTTCAGTCCCGTGTGCCGCAGCTATGGGGTACAAGGGCGAGGTGGGAGGGTCACTGTGGGAAGGGCAGTTTGGTGGGAAGGGACCAGTATCTGGGTGGGGGAATGGGAGTGCCCAGAGGTTGCAGGGAAGGAGGAAAGGGGACATGAGGAAGTAGGTTCTAGGAAGCTGTTCCCTTGCCCCCAGGTAACTTCACTGCAGCAGGAGGGTGAGGAGCTGAGCGGGCAGGCTCGATGCCCCTTTGACGCCACCCAGTCCAACGTGGCCGTGTTTGCAGGTGTGGACCTGGGCGCGTGTGAGGCGGGCACGTGGCCGGAGGGAGCGCCCACCTTAGCCCCCCCTCCCAACCTGGTCTCTCCCCCAAGCCCCTGCGTGGAGGTAGGGGCCAGGGCCAGGTCTAGGTAGGGCGTGGGAGGGCCAGAAAGAACCCGGAGACAGATCCCTGAGCCTTCCCCGATTCCACCCTCCCCACCCCTCCAGAGGGCAGTCTGTACTCAGCCACAGCTGCGGATTTCCAGGCCAGTGACACAGTGGTTTACAGGAGCCTTGGGCCTCAGCCCCCACTCCGGTCCGCCAAGTACGACTCCAAGTGGCTCCGAGGTCAGGGCGGGCCTTGGGGAGGGAGGAGGTGCAGGGTGAGGACTATGGCAGGGAGCAGGCAGATGGCGGCCGTGGTGGTGTGTATGCGTGGGAAGCGGAGAGGCTGTGCGGCGCCAAGAGTTTCTGAGAAGGGCTAGAGACTCTTCCATACCCCGTCCTGTCATTTCCTCAGAGCCACACTTCGTCCATGCCTTGGAGCACAGAGACCATGTCTACTTCTTCTTCCGAGAGGTCTCTGTGGAGGATGCCCGGCTAGGGAGGGTAAGGAGGTGGGCACCGGGGGTGGGTGGCTGGAAGTTCTGCTGGATTCTGAGGAGCCAGTCTGAGTCAGGGGAGAGCTCCTGACCCTAATCTCCACATCACAATCCCCTGGACACTGAGCCCCCAGCTTGGAAGGGCACCCAGCCTTCTGCCTCTGCATCCTGCTGTTCCTTATCCTTGACCCAGACTGGCCCTCCACCCCATACCCTTCCTTTGCTGCAAAACCCAACATTTGTCTCTTGGTGTTCTTAACTGGACCACATTCCTTTCACCCAGCTGGCCCTGTGACTCTCTCACTGTAGCCTTCTTCCCCCATCTCTCCTCCCCCAGGTGCAGTTCTCCCGTGTGGCCCGTGTCTGTAAGCGTGACATGGGCGGCTCGCCTCGGGCCTTGGACCGCCACTGGACTTCCTTCCTGAAGCTGCGGCTCAACTGCTCTGTCCCTGGGGACTCCACCTTCTATTTTGATGTCCTCCAGGCCTTGACTGGGCCTGTAAACCTGCACGGCCGCTCTGCTTTCTTTGGGGTCTTCACCACCCAGACCAATAGGTTGGTACTATGCTGACCAGTGTGGTCCACTTGCCCCTGCCCCGCTACTGTCCAAGCGTCCCCTCAAAGACCACCCATGCGGGCAGCGAGGGGACGCTCTGTTCAAAGTCAGTTTGCCTTCCGACCCACCTCTCTTCTCCTAGCTGGCTCCCCGTGGCTGCCCCACCCCGTCTCCACCTCCCAACATGGTGCGTGAAGGGCAGCCCCCACTTCTCAGCCGCGAGGAGCTGTACTGTCTCTTCCAGCACCTAGCCGCGCCCTCTTCTGGCCCCTCTAGCATCCCTGGCTCTGCTGTCTGCGCCTTCTACCTGGAGGACATTGAGCGTGGGTTTGAGGGCAAGTTCAAGGAGCAGAGAAGTCTGGACGGGGCCTGGACCCCTGTGTCTGAGGATAGGGTCCCCTCACCCAGGTACCTAGGATGGGATGGGTTTTGTTGGGGCAGAAACAAGCAGAGTCTGTTTCAAAGATGGGATTGTGAGGAGGGGGAGGGGGCTGTAGTGAGTTAACATCAGGAGAGACGGCATCGCCTGAGGTCAGGCCCAAACCCAGGTCCCCAGAAGACGTGGGCAGGAGACTGGGGGGCTGTAACAGGCAAGGGCAGTGGTGTGAGTGTGTGTGGGGACAAGAGTTACAATCATGTTTGGGAGTGGGGAGGGAGGGGGCACAGAGCCTACCTGAGCCTGGACCCCCTGCCCTAAGGCTGCCCGTTCCCACGTGCCCACCAGGCCAGGGTCCTGCGCAGGAGTAGGTGGAGCAGCCTCATTCTCGTCTTCTCGAGACCTCCCTGATGACGTCCTGACCTTCATCAAGGCTCACCCGTTGCTGGACCCCGCAGTGCCACCAGCCACGCATCAGCCGCTACTCACCCTCACCAGCAGGTACGGGGCGAAAACACCGACCGCTGCCCTCTACCCCTGAGTCCTGCTCCTCCTTCTCTGATCCCACAAGGTAAATGGCATCGACAGAGGGAAGAACCTGTGAAAGTAAACGGCGGGGACTAAGAAGGAAACACTGGGGTGTCGGGAAAGGGCCTGGAGTGGGTGCCAAGACACCTGCACTTTCCTTGAGACACTCAAGCTCCCCCATAATCCTCCGTTTTCCCTGACCCGAGGACTTTCCCTGCAGGGCCCTACTGACCCAGGTGGCTGTGGATGGAATGGCGGGTCCCCACAGTAATACCACAGTCCTGTTCCTTGGCTCCAACGATGGGACAGTGCTGAAGGTGCTGCCCCCAGGGGGGCGGCCTGGGGGATCTGAGCCCATCCTGTTGGAAGAGATTGATGCCTACAGTCCCTCCCGGTGAGGTTTTGGGAAGGCAGGGCCCCCACAGAGTAGGGGTGGGAGATGGCTGATGGGGTGGTGGCTACGGGTTGGGAACGCCAACACTGGCTTCTGTGGGGCAGGAGCTGTGGAACAGAGAAGGGGGCTTGGCAAAAAACTGGACATTGTGGTGGGGCAGGGTGGCCACTCAGGAACTCCAGCCCCAGGGGTTGTGCTCAGCTGCATGTGCAGCTCCCCATCCTCTGCTCAATGCACCCAGGGAAAAGGGAACCCTCCCCTGCCCCATCTCTGATTCCTTCTGGCCTCACCCCAGATGCAGTGGGAGGCAGTCAGCCCAAACGGCACGGCGGGTCATGGCGCTCGAGCTGGACACTGAGGGTCACAGGCTTTTTGTGGCTTTTTCTGGCTGCGTTGTCTACCTCCCTCTCAGCCGCTGCACCCGGCATGGGGCCTGTCGAAGGTGAGAGGGGCCTGAGGCCAGGCCCTTCCTGGGCAAGCTCCCTGGGCCTCTCAGGAACACAGGCCTTGGGGGAGGCAGGGGAAGGTAGGTGATTTGAGGGGTGGGCAGGGGGGGTTTCCATGCCTCAAGCATTTTGAAGGTGGGCAGCAGCCAGGGCATGGACTAGGGATTGGGGTGGATGGGATGGGAATATGGGGCTAGCTGCCTCCCGCAGGTCCGGGTGAGAGCGGGAGAGGCAGGGAATGGAAGGATTAGAGTGGTGAGGGTCCCAGCCTCACATGCCGATTTTCCCTAGGAGCTGTCTGGCTTCTCAGGACCCATACTGTGGATGGCACAGCTCCCGAGGCTGTGTGGATATCAGGGGACCTGGTGGGTAAGTGAGGGACCCCTGGATCTCCTGAGGAGAAAGGTCCCCGTCACTAAGAGAGGAAGCTGAGGGCCAGGGTGGGGGCATGGGGGCATGGGGGCACAATGTAGAACTGCACTGAGCCACCTCCTGTTCCTCCTAGGACTGATGTGGATCGGGTTGGGGACTGGGAAGCCGTGGATGATGGTGACTGCCAAGGTAAACAGAAGGGGTGGCTGCAGACGTAGCCGCACATGGCTCTGTGGGCCACAGACACCATCCCAGGCGTGAACTCTTGTCTTTCTCTCCTGCGGCACAGTCATCCCCATCAGTTCTTCATGGAGCTTCCCCCCACCCGTATCTTCACCCTCTCTCCCTTCTTCATAGATGGAGCTACTGGGAGTCAGTCTGGCCCAGGGGATTCTGCTTACGGTAAGTCCTCTTGTCCCAACTTCCCCTTCCTTTGCTCGGCTCCCACTCACCCAAGTCTGTGCCCCATGTGGCAGCAGGCCAGCACCCTCGACACCCTGAGTCTCAGAAGAGGGTCAGCATCCTCCAAACGTGCCTGGCACATAAGAGGGTGCTCAATAAATAGCTTTTGAACAAATAAGTGAATGACTCTCCTGCATGGTGAGCCCTTCCCCACATACCCACGAGAGACCCCTGGGCTCAAGGGAGGGGGAGGGGCGGAACTTCTGGCTGGGTCAGGGGTCGACAGCAAGAGCCTCACTGGCTCTGACCTGGTCTCTGTCACCAGTGCTTCTGGGTCCTGGCCCTTCCCCTGAGATCCCCAGCCCCCCCAGTGAAGCCCACCCCCGGCCCCAGTCTTCCACTCTTGGAGCTCACACTCAGGGTAAGGGGGCCGGCTGGGAGGGACAGGAGTGAAGTGTGGGGCTGCCGATTCCTGGAGAATTCTAAGCCCCTCACTGAGTGGTGTTTGGTGCTCACTAACGCCTCTTTGGAGCCCGCCCTCCAGATAGATCTAGGCATCCCACTTCCTGCTCGGCAAAGTTTGGCACTTGCTCTTGGATGGCTACAGGGACCAAAGCTGGGACGGGACACCCCAGGCCCAAGCTCTGGCCTGTGTGTGAGGCGGAGTGTGATGCGCTGTGTGTGTTGGGGGGTCGGAGGCAGGGAGTGACTCCTGAGGCAGGTCGAGGCTGTATGGGGTGACGTGGAGCCACAGAAGGAACCAGGAGGTTAGATTTCTTCGGAACCTTCCACCGCGCGCTCTAGGCCCAGCACCGTCCGGCGCACCGCCCAGCCTCCGCTGAGCCTCCCTCCTCCTCTCGGTCGGCAGGCGTGCGCCGGGACCTCCCCCCAGCCTCGGCCTCCCGTTCCGTCCCCATCCCACTCCTCCTGGCCAGCGTGGCCGCAGCCTTCGCCCTGGGCGCCTCGGTCTCTGCCCTGCTGGTCTCCTGCGCCTGTCGCCGCGCCCACCGACGTCGCAGCAAGGACATCGAGACCCCGGGGCTCCCGCGCCCGCTCTCCCTCCGCAGTCTCGCCCGACTCCACGGGGGCGGCGCAGACCCCCCGCCGCCGTCCAAGGACGGAGACGTGGCCCAGACGCCCCAGCTCTACACCACTTTCCTGCCTCCCTCCGAGGGCGCGTCCCCGCCGGAGCTGGCCTGCCTGCCCACCCCGGAGTCCACGCCCGAGCTGCCGGTCAAGCACCTCCGCGCCGCCGGGGGGCCCTGGGAGTGGAACCAGAACCGGAACAACGCCAAGGAGGGCCCGGGCCGCGCGCGGGGCGGGAATGCGGCGGGC
>NW_004444186.1:1520287-1525602 GCF_000243295.1 Trichechus manatus latirostris
AGCACCACCCGCCCTGCTCACTCGGGTCCCCTCGGGAGGCCCCTCCAGACACTCCGGGGGTCTCGGGAGGCACCTCCCGTACCTGGGCCGGCCCGAGGGATACCGGGGCCGCGCCCCGAAGAGGGTGGACGCCGAGAAGCCCCAGTTGCCCCCGAAGCCTCCCCTCGTCAGTCCTTCCTCCCAGCAGGCCGTCTCTAACGGCAGCCATTTTAACTTTTAAAGGGAGCGGCCCTGTGGCCTCACATGGGGCCCCTGAGGCCTGGGCCCCCTACGGCCGTGGGTGTGGACGCCTCTCCAAGGACAGGCCACCCCGTCCCTCCTGTTCCCACCTGCAGCCTTCCTGGACTCTGAGAGTCTCCCGGGGCCCCCTCTCCGGCTCGGGTTTATTTATTGCTGTTTTTCCCGGTCCTCGAGAGAGGAGTGGGAGGTGAGACGCCCGTCCCCTCAGTGAGCCAGCTTTTCGAGGGGAATCGGCCGACTCCCACTCCCCCCTCCCCTCCAGCCAAGCTGCCTTAACTCGCCCTCCGGGCTTCCTCCATGGCCGGCCCCGGGCGGGCCGCACGCGGACTGCGGGGCGGGCGGGCGCCAAGCGCGCGGTGTACAGAGTTCTCGGGCCTCCTGGGACGTCCTCCTCCTACTGTGTAGGAGCCTCCGCTTCCCAATACAGCTGTGTCCCCCAATACAGCTGTGTCCCCAGCCGTTGCCTGCCTTTTCTCGCGGAGGGGGAAGGACGGGCCGGGAATCGGTCGGCGCTCGCTCTGGGCGCCTTTGCCCCAGAATCTCCGCCTTGAGCTCTCTCCTGACTAATTGGGATGGCTGAAGCCCCACCGGGGTTAATCAGGAAAGGTTTCCTGAAGGCGGCAAGCGAAGCAATGGGGTGTGGAGATGAGCCAGGGCCCAAGGGAGCCATGGTGGAGTTTAGGGGAGGGCACGCAGAGCACGTTTCTGGACTGAAGAAGGGATTCAGGATTTCGTAATCTATGGTGGGTGGGTGTGGGTGTGTACAGCGGAGGGAGGCGGTGTAGGAGAGGTAAGATGGAGCTGCAGTGTGAGAGACTGAAGCTGCACATCAGGAAATCTTGTCCTAAGGAGAATCCGGCTGGAAGAGTCTGGGTTGCATGAAGGGTAGGGGCCGCGGGTAAGCTGCAGACACAGCGAAAGGAATAAGCCCTGTTGGAGGGAAGGGTGAGCCCCAGCAGTTCCCTAGGGAGCGCTTCCCTGCAGCTAGAAGGAGCGTGTCCAGACCGCGCGTTCACCGCACGCATGCGTAGCTCCCCCGCGCGGGGCCTCGGGGCGGACTCGAGCCTCGCGCGCTAGGGCTCGGCTACCGTGTGGCGTTCCTGAGGTTCCCTCACTCCGGCTGCGGCTGGCTGCGGGTACCCGTCCGTTACCCCGGGGACTAACAGGAGGGAAGAACAGGACCCCTGTGCCCCGCCCAGCACCCCCCGCGCTAAGGACACTTAAGGCCTCGCGGGGGCGATGGGTGCTCTTGCGGATTTAGCAGTCGGGATTTTGGCCGGCGCGTGGCGGGAGTGTCCGCGCGGTTCGAGCCCCAGGCCGCCCGCCCGCTGGCGCCGCCTAGAGTCCGGAACAAGCCCTGCAGCTACAGAAGCCTTGCCAGTTCCTTCCCCGTTGGCTGCCTAAGTGCCCTCGCCGGTAACCCGCTGGGAACAATTTGGTTAGGAACCCTGAGATTGTTTCCCGCTCCACCTTTTACCACTTGTGGTCGTTACAAGTCAGAACCCTGCCCTAAGCCACCGGTTTCTCATCTGAAAAATGGGGCTGTTGAAAGGTTGAAGGACAGGAATATGAAAACGTTTCCTAAAGGAGAAAGTACGGTACCTCGGGGGACGGTGATTCCTCCAAACTCACGCTGAGGCTGCTCCTGTCTTTACTGCAGGAAATCTGCTTTCGGTAGCCAAGCCTTTTGCGTTTGCGTCCTTACAACCTTCATTTATATATCTCACCCTCAAGGGTCTTCAATGCCCTCTCAACATGCCTCACACCTCAGTTAGGTTGTTTGCCCAAATTTGGTTATCCTCCAGAGTCGCTTTGTCTCCTCGGGGCTTGTTTCACCGACTTGGAGTGATTTTTTGATTCTTCCTTTACTGGAAGCCTTATTTAAACCAAAAGGCTTTGAGCCCGTTGTTAGTTCTTGGACAGTGGAGGCGACCAGGGAAGGAGTGGAGAATCTTTCCAGTCACACTATCCTTTTCAAACCAAGATACTCAGCCAGGACAAAGCAAAATTTCAAAGCTGCAGCCTTTCACAGCCCTGTGAGAGACAAATCTCACAAATACAGTTCCTGCCCTGGAGGTGGTCAGGAGCAATAAGGGGTAAACGATCTTCAGGTTGAAATACTGACCCAGTAGAGAGGTAAGTACAATCTGCAAAAGAATTTTAACCTTGTGACCTGCAGATAGCGGGAATTTACAGGTTAAAGTCTTGGTTGTAGTTTAAGTGTGAAGGATTTTCATCCATTTTATAAGACGTAATATTTACAGCCAAGAGTGTCTACGCTGGACCCTCAGGACTTTTCCAGGGCTCCTTGGAAGCAACTGTGTTACACTGAGAGCTATGAAGTGCTTTGTGGGAAAATGTTATTTGCCCAAAAGAGACTACTACCAAGTATGCAATTCATAAATACTCGTAATATACCTCTTCCTGACAGAAAATAGTGAATAATAAATTAAGGGAATGAATTCAAAGAAATTATCATCACTGACAATAGAGGGGTAAACATGACCCCAATTAAGGAATCTGTAGATGTTGTTGTTAGGTGCCATAGAGTTGGCTCCAACTCATACCAACCCTATGTACAGCAAAACGAAACAGTCCGCTGTCCTGTGCCATCCTCACAATCGTTGCTATGTTTGAGTTGCAGCCACTGTGTCAATCCGTCTTCTTGAGGGTCTTCCTCTTTTTTGCTGACCGTCTACTAAGCATGATGTCCTTCTCCAGGGACTGGTCCCTCCTGATAACATGTCCAAATTATGTAAGACGTTGTCTTGCCATCCTTACTTCTAAGGAGCATTCTGGCTGTACTTCTTCCAAGACAGATTTGTTCATTCTTCTGGCAGTCCCTGCTATATTCAGTATTCTTTGCCAACATAATTTAAAGGCGTCTATTCTTCTTCGGTCTTGCTTATTCATTGTCCAGCTGTTACATGCATATGGGGCAACTGAAAACACCATGGCTTGGGTCAGGCTCACCTTAGTCCTCAAGGTGACATCTTTACTTTTTAACACTTAAAAGAGGTCTTTTGCAGCAGATTTGCCCAATTCAATACGTTGTTTGATTTCCTGACTGCCGCTTTCAGGGGAGTTGATTTTGAACCCAAGTAAAATGAAATCCTTGAGAACATCAATATTTTCTCCATTTATCATGATGTTGCTTATTGGTCTACTTGTGAGGACTTTTGTTTTCTTTAGGTTGAGGTCTATAGTCCTTGATCTTCATCAGTAAGTGCTTCAAGTCCTCTTCACTTTCAGCAAGCAAGGTTGTGTGCTCTGTGTATCGCAGGTTGTTAGTGAGTCTTCCTCCAATCCTGATGCCCCGTTCTTCTTCACATAGTCCAGCTTCTCAGATTATTTGCTCAGCATACAGATGGAATAAGTATGGTGAAAGGATACAACTGTGACACATACCTTTCCTGATTTTAAACCATGCAGCATCTCCTTGTTCTGTTCGAATGATTGCCTTTTGGTCTATGTACAGGTTCCGCATGAACACAAGTGTTCTGGAATTCCCATTCTTCGCAATGTTATCCGTAATTTGTTATGATCCACACAGTCAAATGCAGATAGTCTTTTTTAAAAATCATGTTAGCTCAAACTTTGTCTTTAGAAAAACTAGAATATGCCAATAGGAGGATAGAACCATTATCCTCAGGGATTTCTAAGCTGATTTCTCAGAGGCATCCTGGGAGGTTATGGAGAAACCAGGGCCCCAGCAGGCAAAGTCTATCAGCTTGTATAAGGCTTTAGGGACCTGAAACACAGAAGGTTCCACAGTCACAAAGCTTGAAAAGCTGTTCAGCATCTTGGGCTCTTTGGGGGCTAAGTCACAGGGGCCCGAGCTATTCTCAGATTTACGTCTCCTTGATGCCACCACCCGCCACTGGGGAACAGGTATGAGTCACTCTCTGCTACTTAATCCAGCAGTTGACCCTTCAGAACTGTTGACTCATAAGAAATTAAGGTTACTTGTATGAGAATAGGAGCCCTGGTGGCACAGTGGTTAAAATGCTTGGCTGCTAACCAAAAGGTCAGTGGTTCAAACCCACCAGCCATTCAGCTGGAGAAAGATGTGGCAGTCTGCTTCTGTAAAGATAGGGTTGCTATGAGTTGGAATCGACTTGATGGCAGTGGGTTTGATTTGGGTTTGTATGAGATTAAGGTTTAAATACATAGATAACATATGAAGCTTATGAATCCAAAAGATCACCTACCTTTACCAGGTATATTAGACAGAGTTCCAATAGGAAATAGATGATATGCTCAGAATAATGAAGGGCTATTTTTAAAAAGTATAGGTAGGGGGATAGATAGTTCGTAACTGGAAGCTGGTAACAGCCTTAGGTCTGAAAAGATGAAGGGAGGTAGCGATTACCAGGACCTGGAAGGGGAGAACTGCTTTGAGAGGAGCAGTGACCTTCAATCAAGGGGCACAGCTAGACCAGGTGACCCCAAGGAAGGGTGCCTGGAAAGTCAATACACTGGCCTCATTATTCTCCTTGTCTCCAGTGTCCTGCCAGGGCTCCCTATTGGCTGAATCCAACTGGAAGCTAAAGCACAGGGGAGCCCACTGATATAGTACATACAGGTTAGCTTCTCAGGATAGAGAGTAGGATGCAGAAGGGAGGAGAGTAATCTGAAGGAGAGACAGAAGATATTCAGCATACCTTAGAGACAAAGACCCCATCTGTTACCCTTGAGAAAGTTTATCTTTGACTCTTCATGCTCAAGTCTTGCCAGCCAGCAACTCTATGAAGATGTCCCCTGAATTAGTTCTGGTGCAAACTTTACTTTGAGGAGCTTGCAGGAAAAGCTGCTTGGAGAAGTTTCTTCTCCCCATTTCTTAACTGCAATCTGAGATGAATTAAGCTGCCCAAAGCCAAGAGGTTATATAGTATTATGATAGTATCCTGGTTAAAGGACATACTACAGAGGGAAGAACACTCATAACTCAATGTAGGAACTGTAGTTTTAGAAAAGAGAACTGTTTTTTTTATTTTTTTAATTGTACTTCTGGTGAAGGCTTACAGAACAAATAGTTTGTCATGAAACAGTAGTACACATATTGTTTTATGACA
>NW_004444186.1:1526703-1550711 GCF_000243295.1 Trichechus manatus latirostris
TTTGTGTGTGAACTTTTTCATGGGTTTTTACAGTAGAGGTCTCATACAATATTTGTCCTTTTGTGATTGACTTATTTCACTCAGCATAATGTCCAAGAGGAGAGCTATTTTTATAAGCTGTGTGACTCTGAGCAGTTTTTGAACTATACAGTGATGATAATACCCGCCTTTCAAGATAGGTATCTATGTGTGTATACAAAGTGCCTAGTGCAGATCCAGCTTTGTAGCAAAGGCTTAAAGCATGGTAACTATTGTCATTGGCCCTTCTCCCAAACAGCACTTTCCTTCGCAACGAGGAACTTTCTTAAACTTTAGGAATGGTTATGGGAGCAAGGTGTAGCCCCACACTTTTGCTCAGGGGTCCCCTAACTCTTTTGTTAAAAATAATTTTATTTTTTTGTTGTTAAGAATATGCACAGCAAAACATACACCAATTCAACAGTTTCTACATGTACTGTTCAGTGACAGTGATTACATTCTTCGAGTTGTTCAACCATTCTCACCCTCCTTTTCTGAGTTGTTCCTTCTCCATTAACATAAACTCACTGCCCCCTAAGGTTCGTATGTAATCTTTGGAGTTGCTGTTGTCAATCTAATCCCACAGAGATAGAATTTAAAAGAGCATAATGCTCAAGGCAGACATTCTTTACTAGTTAAACTACACTACTGTTATGTTTTAAGAAGACTTCAAGGGGTGTTTGTGGTTAAAGTTTTAAAAATTATCTCAGGACAATAGTTTTGGGGATTCTTCCAGCCTCCATGGCTCCAGGAAGTCTGTATTCCATGAGAATCTGAAATTCTGTCCTGCATTTCCCGCCTTTTTATCTGGATTCTTCTATAGGATCTTTGATCAGAATGTTTAGTGATGGTACCCAGGCACCACCCAGTTCTGGCCTCATGGCAAAGGAGGCAGTTGTTCATGGAGGCGATTCGTCTCATATTCCATTTTCTCCTTCTTTTCCTGACTGCCCTTCTTCCTCTGTTGCTCCAGGCGAAGAGAGTAATTGTTTTTTGTCTTGGACGGCCGCTTGCAAGTTCTTAAGACCCCAGGCACTAAGCAACAAAGTAGGAGGCAGAGCAGAAGCACTAAACACTGTTACTAGGCCAGCTCACTGGGATGTCCCAGGAAACCATGACCCTAAACCTCCAAACCAAGGAACCAAATTCCATGAAGTGTTTGGTTGTACATAAGCAGCCTCAGCAGCCACTGTTTTTTTTTTCCTATCATTGTTGTAAATATATCAGGCAACTTTTGCCAGTTCAACTTTTTACAAATGTACAATTTATATGACAGCAATTACATTAATTAGTTCAGCAACTCTACTGTTAATCAACGCGATTTTTTCCATCACTGTAAACCCAAACTCAGTACTCCATAAGCAATAGCCTCCTTTCCCACCCTCCCCTCACCCCTGGTAACCAATAATAAACTTTGGTCTCTATACATTTGCTTGTTCTTGTTTTTTTATATAAGTGAGGCCATATAATATTTGCCCTTTTGTGACTGAGTCATTTCACTCAGCATAATGTCTTCAAGTTCCATCCTTACTGTAGCCATGTATCAAGACTTCATTTCTTCTACTGGCTGAGTAGTATTCCATTGTATGTGTGTATCACATTTTATTTATCTGTTCATCTGTTGATGGGCATTTAGGTTGTTTCCACCTTTGGCTATTGTGAATACTACTGCAGTGAACACTGATGTACAAGTCTCTGTTTGATTCTCTGCTTTCAAGTCTTTTGGGTATATACCTAGGAGTGGAATTGCTGGGTCATTGGTAGTTCTATTTTTAGTTTTTTGAGGAACCCACACTGTTTTCCACATTGGCTGTACCATTTTGCATTCCCACTAGCAATGGATAAGGATTTCAATTTACCCACATCCTCACCGATTCTATTTTCTATTTTTTTGTCTTAATCATCCTAGTGGGAGCAAAATGGTATATCACTGTGGTTTTGATTGGCATCTCTCTAGCTAATGAGGTTGAGCATCTTTTTATGTGTTTGGTGGCCATTTGAATGTCCTCTTTGGTGAAATGCCTATTTAAATCCTTTGCCCATTTTATGATTGGGTTGTCTTTTTGTTGTTAAGCTGTCAAAGTTTTATATATATTTTGATTATTAGATTCTTATCAGATATATGGTTTCCAAAGATATTCTCCCAGTCAGTAGCTTATCTTTTTCACGTTTTTGGTAAAGTCTGTTGATAGACGAAAGTTTTTCATTTTTATGAGGTCCCATCTGTTTGTCTTCCGCTGTTTGTGCTTTTATTATATTAGATAGTCCATTGTTAAAAGCTAGGCCTGACAGCATTGCCCCCACATTTTCTTCTAAGAATTTGATGATTTTTATTTTCACATTTAGGTCCTTAATCCATTTTGAGTTTGTTTTTGTGTATGGTATGAGGTATGGATCCTGGTTCATTTTTCTGCATGTGGAAATCTAATTTTCCCAGCATCACTTATTTATTTTTAAAATAACATTTTATTGTGTTTCAGGTGAAAGTTTACACAGCAGATTAGGTTCCCATTTAACAGTTTTTATACAAATTGCCCCATGATATTGGTTACAATTTTCATAATGTGTCAGCATTCTCACTATTTTTATTCTGTTTCCATTGATCTAGTTTCCCTTCCCCTCCTTGCCGTCTCATCTTTACCTTGGGGTAAATGTTGACTGTTTGGTCTCATATAATTGTTTAAGAGAGGACATTACTCACAGGTGATATTGTTTTATAAGCCTGTCTTAGTCATCTAGTGCCGCTATAACAGAAATACCACAAGTGGATGGATTTAACAAAGAGAAATTTATTCTCTCATAGTCTAGTAGGCTAGAAGTCCAAATTCAGGGCGCCAGCTCTAGGGGAAGGCTTTCTCCCTCTGTCGGCTCTGGAGGAAGGTCCTTGTCATCAATCTTCCCTTGGTCTAGGAGCTTTTCCATGCAGGGATCCTGGGTCCAAAGGATGTGCTCTGCTCCTGGTGCTGCTTTCTTGGTGCTATGAGGTCCCCACATCTGTCTGCTCACTTCTCTCTTTTATATCTCAAAAGAGATTGGCTCAAGACACAATCCAATCTTGTAGATTTGAGTCCTGCCTCATTATCGTAACTGCTGCTAATCCCATCGCATCAACATCATAGAGATAGGATTTACAACACAAAGGAAAATCCCATCAGATGACAAAATGGTGGATAATCACACAATACTGGGAATCATGGTCTAGCCAAATTGATACACATATTTTTGGGGGACACAATTCAGTGCATGACAAAGTCAATCTATTATTTGGCTGACAGGTGACCTCCAGAAATAGCGTCAGTTCCAAATTCAAAGGGTATCTTAGGCAATAGTCTCGGAGTTTCCTGTAGTAGGTCTGGCCTTTTTTGGTAACTTGAATTTTGTTCTGCATTTCTCACCCATTCTATCTAGGACCTAATATTGTGTCCCTGGTCAGAACGGTCAGTAGTGGTAGCCAAGCACCATCTAGTTCTTCTGGTCTCAGGTTAGAAGAGGCTGTGGTTCCTGTGGTTCCTGTGGGCTGTTAGTCCTGTGGACTAGCTTCTTCTTTGAGCCTTTGGTGTCCTTCATTCTCTTTTTCTCCATATAAGTAGAGACCAATAGTTGTATTTTAGATGGATGTTTGCAAGCTTTTAAGACTCCAGATGCTACTCAGTAAACTAGGATGTAGAACATTATCTTTATGAACTATGTTGTGCCAATTGACTAAGTTGTCCCCAAAGATTATGGTCCCAAGCCTTCTAACTCAGTAAACCAATCCTCTGAGTTGTTCTGCTATGTCTGTGAAGCCTCTGTCACTGTGCCTTCTATGTGCTTTGTTATATATATGGATATATATGCAGCACACACCAACATGTATATACATATGCCTACAGATACACCTATGCATGCATGTACTTTTACCTGCATGTGCTTCCCTATACACATATATGGATAGATATCTACCTACATAACCACACACATTTTTTGGTTGTTATTACTGTTGTTGCAAATTTGTATATGTTATAACATTTACTGAAATTGTCCCTTTTTCTTGTGTACTTCTTAGTGTCTTTATTTACCTTGGTCAAGTTGTGATGACTTCGCCCAAATTTGGTATTGCTTTTTCCATCACCAAATATACCAAGTGTCTGCTAGAAAGTATTTCCCCTCCCATTCCTGGTAACCATCAAAGAATGTTGCTTTCTGTGTGTGTATCTATTCTTGAGTTTTTTAAATAGTGGGACCATAATATTTGTCCTTTTGTAATTGACTTATTTCATTCAGCATAATGTCCTCCAGATTCATCCATGTTATAAAATGTTTCACGAACTCCTCATTATTTTTTATAGTTGTGTAGTATTCCCTTGTAGGTATGTACCACAGTTTATCCGTCCATCCATCGATGGGCAATTAGGTTGTTTCCCCTTTTTTGCTCTTGCGAATAATATTTCAGTGAACATAGGTGTGCATTTGTCTATTCGTGTCTCTGCTCTGAGAGCTCTTGGATATATACCTATAAGTGGGATTGCTGGATCATAAAGTATTTCTATTTCTAGCTTTTTGAGGAAGCAACATACTGTTTTCCATAGTGGTTGTGCCATTTTACAATCCCACCAGCAACGTATAAGAGTTCCAATCTCGCCACAATCTCCCCAGCATTTGTGGTTTTCTGTTTTTTTTTTTATCATTGCCATTTTTGCAGGGGTGAGATGGCATCCCATCATAGTTTTGATTTGCACCTCTCTAATGGCTAATAGGAGTCCTAGTGGCAGAGTGGTTAAGACTTCGACTGCTAACCAAAAGGTTGGCAGTTCGAATCCACCAGCTGCTCCTTGGAAACCCTACTGTGTTCTATAGGGTCGCTATGGGTCGGAATTAGCTTGACGGCAAAGGGTTTGGTTTTGGTTTTTAATGGCTAATAATCACAACCATCTTTTCATGTATTTGTAGGCTGCCTGAATATCCTCTGGTGAAGTGTCTGATCATGTCCTTACCTCCTTTTTTTAAATTTATTTTTATTTTATTGTGCTTTAGGGGAAAGTTTACAGAGCAAATTAGTTTCTCATTCAAAAATTTATACACGAATTGTTTTGTGACATTGGTTGCAATCCCTGCAATGTGTCAGGACTCTCCCTTTTCCCACCCTGGGTTCCCCATTTCCATTTGTCCAATTTTCCTGTCCCTTCCTGCCTTCCTGTCCTATCTTTTGGGCAGGCATTGCCCATTTGGTCTTGTATGCTTGATTGATCTAAGAAGGACATTCCTCACATGTGTTATTGTTTTATACCCCTTGCCATTGAGATGATTCTGACTCATAGAGACCCTGTAGGACAGAGTAGAACTGCTCCATGGGGTTTCCTAGGAGCAGCTGGTGGATTCGAACTGCTGACCTTTTGGTTAGCAGCCGAACTCTTTAACCACTGGGCCGCCAGGGCCTGTCTAATCTTTGACTGAAAGGTGAACTTCGGGAGTGGCTTCAGTTCTGAGGTGTCCGGGGGCCATAGTTTTGGAAGTTCCTCCAGTTTCTGTCAGAACAGTAAGTCTGGTCTTTTTTGTCAATTTGAATTTTGTTGTACATTTTTGTGGTTGCCTCTTTTTTTTCTTTCCTTGTGTTCTTCTAAGTGTCTTCCTTTGCCTTGGTCAGGTTGTGCTGACTTCTCTTAAATCTTAGCCCATTTTTTGATTGGATTGTCTTTTTATTGTTGATCAAGTTTTCTATATACAGTATTTAGAGATTAGACCCTTATCATATATGTGGTTGCCAAAGATTTTTTCCCCAGTTTGTAGGTTCTTTTTACTCTCTTGGTAAAGTCTTTTGATGAGTGTTAAGTATTTAATTTTTAGGAGGTCCCAGTTATCTAATTTATCTTCTGTCATTTGTGTATTTTTAGTTGTGTTTGATAGGCTATTTATGCCAAAAATTAGGTCCTCTAGTTTTGTCCCTGTGCCAATTGGGACTTTATAGTTTTAGCTTTAACATTTAGGTCTTTGATCCATTTTGAGTTAGTTTTTGTGCATGGTGTAAGGTATGATTCCTGTTTTATTTTTTTTTTGCAAATGGATATCCAGTTTTGCCAGCACTGTTCGTTAAAGAGACTGTTTCTTCCCCATTGAATGGATTTCGACCCTGTGTCAAAGATCAGCTGCCCAAAGATGGATGGATTTACTTCTGGATTCTCAATTCTATTCTATTGGTCTATGTGTCTGTCATTGAACCAGTACCAGGCTGTTTTGATTACTGTGGCTGTACAGTAAGATTTGAGATTGGGAAATGTGAGGCCTCCTACTTTGTTCTTCTTCAATATTGTTTTACCTATTGGGGGCCTCTTTCCTTTCCGTATCAAGCTGGAGATTAGTTTTTCCATTTCATTAAAGAATGTTGTTAGGATTTGGATCGAGATTGCATTATATCTACAGATCGTATTTGGGTGGTATTGACATTTTCACAATGTCAAGTCTTCCAGTCCATGAGCGTGGAATGTTTTTCCATTTATGTAGATCTCTTTTAGTTTCTTGCAGTAGTGTTTTGTAGTTTTCCTTGTATAAGTCTTTTATGTCCCTGGTTAGGTTTATTCCTAGTATTTTATCCTTTTGGGGGCTATCATAAATGCTACTGTTTTCTTTTTTTTTTTTAATGAAAGAATTTAATGAAGGGACATGAACAGAAATTGGGCAGGGTTAAGGCAACCAGCAAAGGATGTTGTGGTACACAGGGACTAGCAACAGCTGTAAGCCATTACTATGCCTAGACCTAAAGGGCAAGGAGAGAAAACAAGGTTACTGGTACCCCAGTGTCTTAGTCATTAAGTGCTGTCATAAGAGAAATAGCACAAGTGGATGGTTTTAACGAAGAGAAGTTTATTTCTTCACAGTCAAAGTAGGCTAGAAGTCCAAATTCAGGGCATCAGCTCCAGGGGAAGTCCTTCTCTCTCCATCGGCCTTCTCATCAGTGTTCCCCTGGACTAGGAGCTTCTCGGCGCAGGGATCCCCGGTCCAAACGACGTGCTCTGCTCCTGGCACTGCTTTCTTGATGGTATGAGGTCCCCCGCTACTGTTTTCTTGATTTCCTTTTCGGAGTTCTCCTTGTTAGTGTAGAGGAACCCTACTGGTTTTTGTGTGTTGATCTTATATTCTGTCACTTTGCTAAATCCTTCTATTTCAGTAACTTTCTTGTAGAGTCGCTGGAATTTTCTATGGATAGGATCATGTCATCTGCAAATAAGGATAATTTTACTTCTTCCTTTGCAATTTGGATACCCTTTACTTCCCTTTCTTGCCTTACTGTTCTGGCTAGGAATTCCAGTACAATATTGAGTAAGAGTGGCAATAAAGGGCATCCTTGTCTTATTCCCGTTCTCAAGGAGAATGCGTATATGCCTCAATTATGTTGAGGAATTTCAACATAATTGAATTTATCAGGAAAGGGTCCAACACCATTTATTGAAGAGTCTCTTCTTTCCCTATCAAATGGACTTAGCATCCTTTGTCAAAAATCAGTTGACCACAGTAACCTATAATCTTAACTAACTTACCTTCTTACCTATCAAAAATCTTGCACAAACCCTACATAGTTGTAGTTATCACTAGGTTGCTCCCACTTCGACACTCTCATGTATTTTCTACCTAATGATCTTCTTGGGGTAGAGGGCTCATTTTCTTTTTTTAATTTTATTGTTGTAGTTTAAGTGAAAGTTTACAATTCAAGTTAGTCTCTCATACAATAATTTATACACACATTGTTATATGACCCTAGTTGCTGTCCCTATACTGTGACAGCACACTCCTCCTTTCCACCTGATTTCCCGTGTCCATTCAACTAGCTCCTGACCCTCTCTGCCTTCTCATCTCACCTCCGGACAGGAACTGCCCATTTAGTCTCATGTATCTACTTGAGCTAAGAAGCACACTCTTCACGAGTATCATTTTATGTCCCATAGTCCAGTCTAATCTTTGTCTGACGAGTTGGTAGAGGGCTCACTTTCATAGATAGAGAAAATCTTAGGATAATTGCTTTAATTCCTGTTTTTTTTTTTTCCACCATCATTTAAGAATCTTATCTTTCAGAGAACCCAAAATTCCTATCAAATTCCTTTCCATTTTTTCCATCTTCCTGATAATTTCTCTCCCCAGGATTTTAACTCAGCAAGACTCTTAGCTTATTGTCCAAGGCTCCTAAGTCCCTGCTGTTTTTCTGTCAGCATAGCAAAGACCACATATACATTTATGAGGTACCTGCCAGAAGTACCTTGTATTTCATAAGTGCATTGTATTTGTTAACTATATGTAATTACCAACAAGCAATTATCCACATGCAGCCTAATACGTGGTAGATGTTTAATTTCCTAAAAATTTACTTTGAGAGCTTGCCTGGAGATTCTAGTTGTTAATCACAGATGCTCATAGATCATCCTTTGTCTTAAGAAAGGCATCTGTATTGTTAACTGAGCAGCTTTTGAGAACACTCTGTACTAGCCAGCTAGATTGGCCCACTCAGCCTCGGTATCAACGGCCGTTTTGCCACAACCAGGCTGCTATCTGTGTTTGCTTAATAAATGTGTGCTGAATGGACTGAGACAGTAGCAAGCAGCTTATTAACTAAGAATAGCTGTGAAGCCAGCAGAGCAAATCTACTATTTCCAAGCCTCCCTGAGCCTGGCGTTTTCCCCCTACATCTCAGCACTGACCTTACTCCCACACAAGGGCACAGAGTTGTTTCCTTCAGCTAGGACTACTGTCTTCCCTCGGTTGTTTACTGTTAGGAAAGGGGGGTGGTGGTGAGAAAAGTGAAGTGGAGAGATGTAAATTTAACAAGACAGTCAAAAGCTCTCTCCATTCTCACCTCAGTTTTTACCTCAACTTGCTCTGCCTTGCTCAGGCTGTGAGGCGGAAGCTAAATAAATCCCACTTGATCATGGTGAATTATTGTTTTCATATGTTGTTGATTCTGTTGGCTAGAATTTTGTTGAAGATTTTTGTGTCAATGTTCATGAGGGATATTGGTGTGTGATTTTATTTTTTTGTGGTGTTTCTACCTGGTTTTGGTATCAGGGTTATGCTGGCTTCATAGAATGAGTTTGGGAGTATTCCATCCTTTTCTATGCTCTGAAATACCTTTAGTAGAAGTGGTGTTAACTCTTCTCTTAAAATTTGGTAGAATTCTCCAGTGAAGCCATCTGGGCCAGGGCTTTTTTTTGTTGGGAGATTTTTAATAACCTTTTCAATCTCTTCTTTTGTTATGGGTTTATTTAGTTCTTCTCTGTTTGTGTTAGTCTAGGTAGGTAGTGAGTTTCTAGAAATTTGTCCATTTCCTCTAGGTTTTCGAATTTGCCAGAGTACAATTTTTCATAGTATTCTGTTATGATTCTTTTAATTTCAGTTGGGTCTGTTGTGATGTCACCCATCTCATTTCTTATACGCGTTATCTGCTTCCTCTCCTGTTTTTCTTTTGTCAGGTTGGCCAGTGGTTTATCAGTTTTGTTGATCTTTTCAAAGAACCAGCTTTTGGTTGTTAACTCTTTCAATTGTTTTTCTATTCTCTATTTCATTTAATTCTGCTCTAATTCTTATTATTTCCTTCCTTCTGGCGCCTGAGGGCTTTTTTTGCTGGTCTCTTTCTACTTGTTCCAGTTGTAGGGTTAACATTTTGATTATGGCCCTTTCTTCTTTTGGATGTGTGCATTTATTGCTATAAGCTGACCTCTGAGCACTGCTTTTGCTGTGTCCCAAAGGCTCTGGTAGGATGTGTTTTCATTCTCATTTGATTCTATGAAGTTCTTTATTCCATCCTTAATTTCTTCTATAACCCAGTAGTTTTTGAGCAAGGTGTTGTTCAGTTTCGATGTGTTTGATTTTTTTTCCTTGCTTTTTGTGTTGTTGATTTCCACTTTTATGGCTTTATGGTCAGAAAAGAAGCTTTGTAAAGTATTTCGATGTTCCGGATTTTGTTAAGGCTGGCTTTATGGCCTAATATGTAGTCTCTTCTGGAGAATGTTCCATGTGCAAGAAAGTATACTTGGCTGCTGTTGTTGGGTGCAGTGTTTGGTATATGTCTATGAGATCAAGTTGGTTGATTGTAGCATTTAGCTCTTCTGTATCTTTGCTGAGCTTCTTTCTGGATGTTCTGTCCTTCACCGAAAGTGGCATGTTGAAGTCTTCTACTGCTATTGTGGAGCTGTCTCTCTTTTCAGTGCTGTTAGAGTTTATGTATTTTGGAGCCCTGTCATTGGGTGTGTAAATATTATAGTTGTGTCCTCCTGCTGTACTGACCCTTTAATCATTATATAGTGCCCTTCCTTATCCTGTGGTGGATTTTACTTTAAAATGTCTATTTTGTTAGAGATTAATATTGCCACTCCTGTTCTTTTTTGAGTGTTGTTTGCTTGATACATTTTTTCCCGTCCGGTTTAAGTCTAAGGTGCGTCTCTTGTAGGCAGCATATAGATGGATCATGCTTTTCTATCCAATCTGCCACTCTCCGTCCCTTTATTGGTGCATTTAGTACGTTTACATTCAGCATAATTATTGATAGGTATGAGTTTAGTGCTGTCATCCTGATGTCTCTTTTTGTGTGGTGTTCACAGTTTCTTTGTTCCCCTTAATCTTCTGTGCTGAGTCGTTTTTCTTTGTGTATTTTTTTTCCTTTTTCATTGTTGTTGATTTTGTGTTTGCTGAGTCTTTATATTTTTCTAGTTTTTTATTTTGATTGGTAGGATTGTTAGTTTCCTTTGTGGTTACCTTAATATTTACCCCTATTTTTCCAAGTTTATACCAGTCTTTTATTTCTTTGTATCACCTTGACTTCCCCTCCATATGAAAAATCTATGTCTGCATTTTTTAAGTCCCTCTTTTTTGTTTTAATGTTGTCCTTTTTTACATATTGATATCTGTTTCCCTACTTTCAATGTTTTAGCTTTGATGTAATTTCGACTTCCATATCTGAGTCAATATCTGGTTGCTCTATCCTGTGTTCTAGTCTTGCGTTGTTATCTGATGTTATTGATTTTCTAACCGGAGGACTCCCTTTAGTATTGCTTGTAATTTTGGTGGGGGCAGCTAAATAAAAGGCAGAAGGTGTGAATTAGGTTAGAAAAGATGCCAACAGGGGTTTCCTCATTAGATCAGCTGGGCAGGGAAAACTTGCTACTGAAGTTTATCTGTGATCGCGGAGTAGATACAGTTTTTGACCAGGAGACTAAAAATAATCCAGTGACACCCTGAGATGGTAAGACTTTGACATTTTATTAAGAAACATCTTTCTTTTAAATGACAGTACAAAAACTGCATATATAATATAGATCTGTATAGTTACACACAATGCTCACCCATACATACATACATACACAAACTTGCTCATCAGAATCAAACCCTATTTCATTAAAATGCTAAATAAAAAAGAGAATTATATTTAAGCTTTCCTAAAAATATACTGTACATAAAGCTGTCAGACAACCTGAAAAACTGAGGGCACTTTGAGCAGAATCTAGCCCCCCACCCCCATGCCTTCTCCCCACCACACACAAACGGCCTTGGCAGAAGGCAGGAGGAGAGACACACAGCGCCTGGCAGGGAAGGAGCTGCTACCGTTATCGTTGATAAAGCAACATTCCTGTAACCGACTGGGAAGCATAGGATACAGGGTGTGACCTAGATTAATTATCAGCAACAACCACCTTTGAATAAACAGAAAATATGTGGTGGGGAAGGAGGAGAGTGGAGAGAGAAAAGACAAGGCCCACAGATTAGAAATGACCTGCTAATTAAGTTCTAGTACCTGGGAAAAACTCAATGAGGTAAGAATTAATGGGGTCACAGAAGCAGAAGTTGTTGGGGGAGACGGAGATAGGGAATCACAATTTCCTGCCATTAACAAGCCAAATTGCTGCTGTAGAGTCTAGGGATGTCACCCCACCCCTAATCCTAGCGGGGCTCAGAGGAAGGCCACACCAGAAGCTCAAAGCGACCTGATTCTGATTCACATCCTTCTTGCTCCTGGTCTCTTGTTAACTAAATTGGCATAGGAAATAGAGTGCTAACTCAGAAGGGGGAAAATCCATCCTATAAAATAGAAATAGGTAAGAGCCTACAGCAGCACATAGGTGGTCTGACGTGTATTCCATTCCAAAGCTTTTCCAGCAGAACAAAGATGGGTCTGCCTACAGGAGAACAGAAGGCCATTTTCCAATAAAATATGACAAAAAATGTTTCCCACTCAATACTAAATTCTGCGCGTCACATGTCTAGCTCTGAGGGCCCGTATGTTTTCAGGAGAAAGCCACGCACACTTTCTCCCCAAAATGATGAGATTTCCAAACTAGGAAAGTGGATGTATAGAATGTCTGCTCCTTCTGCGATGGCCCTTTACCTGGGGTTTCCTTCCTGTTCAGAGATGTACGAGATTTGCAAGTGCCAGTCAAAACAGCTACCATAGGAGCAGAAAGGAGGCCTGCCCTGTGGAGGGGCACTTCCAGCTCTCCCTCTGACACTACTCTGAATCTCTCAGTGTGCATGGCATCATCACACTGTATGCTCAACAAATCCCTCTAAAGCCAGGTGCTGCCTCTCCCTGGGGACTCACCCCTCCCTCCAGTCGGTCTCTCATTACTGCCTGTCAGAGCACCTTCCAACAGACACGTCTCTCAGAGAGAATCAAAGCAATGCTTTCTCTTTCTCAGTCCCCATACTGTGCACATTTTCAGGCAATCCTAAGAAACCTTCTCTATGTGTTTAATGAAATAAGAATATTTCCAGGTTATACCAGGTACTTGAGAGCTGAATCTCAAATAATCAAAGAGAAAAGTGGGGAAATCCATATGTATTTATAAATGTACACAGTAACATACACTCAGCAATGGGATATTCAAAAAGCACCCTGGTCATACAATACCTACTTCATCTGGAGAGCCCTCTGTAAATTAATTTCTTTTACACCAATAGAAAAAAAGAAATCATTTCATATGCCATAGATTTCTAACATTACTGACCAGACACAAAAATTTTAATAAAGCAATGGTAAGGCTGAAGAAGAGGTAAAGGCAAAACCAAAAATAACTGAACACAGATCTTACAGAAAAAAAAGAACATCTCTTAAGGCACTGGGTTAAAAAACAGAAAATCGAAAGCCAACTTTTTCCATATTTTAATTAAGAGACCCTAATTCTGGCAAGACAATCAAGAGATCCCACAGAGGTAGTGATGGGAAGGGAATGCAGGTTTATAATTAATTTCCCTGAAGCTAGGAACAAGAAATTAAGATTTATTTCTTCCTCTTCTGGGGGTGGGGGTAGGCTTAAGACCAAAATGCAAATGTAGAGTCTAAATTCCTGACATCAATACTGATACTGCTGAAGGAGCTTTATTTAGAAGTAGGCAACCATCCTAGACTCCAGGTTCCTCCTGCTCAAGTACCAACTCTGAATCCCCTGTCCGGGGAGGGGCACTGCTGTCTGACCTTCTGTCATCTCAGCTGCCAGGAAGTCTCCCAAACCAGGTAAGCAACGTTTTCCCAACTTTCAGGGCTGATCCAGAAAGATAAGCAAAATCCTGAAATGGCATTGCCGTTACTGCACTTAATAGTCAACTGCTAACTACTTCAAGGTCTCCTGACCTACTGTTCTCTCAGTGGCAATACAGCTGGAGAGCACTTTCTGCTCCCCTTGTCGGGGGTGCTGAAAGGTCCAGTCCAAGTAAATAAAAACGACTCTTTCTGCTATCTGCCCCTTTCCAGACAGTCCCTTCTCTCCCTCCCAGCCCCTCCGCTAACAAACTCCTGGATCTGAGAGACCCCGTCATCAAAAATGACTTGGATTGTAGTAGAGAATTTTGGGGTGGGAATGACAGCCTCCTAGAAGAAGAGAATAAAAAGAATTAAACAATTCCCCCCCTGCTAAAAGTGGGAACTCTGCTGTGTGCTCAGAAGGGAGTGCCCCCAATCATTAGCTACCCCCGAGTGAATAGCTGGGTCTGGGTATCTTCTGAAGAGTTCTCCTCCACCCCATTACATGTATATATAATTTATTTAAAAAAGGAATTAAAGTCAACATACGAACTAACAACATAAACTAATGGTACCTGGTCCCTCTAGTTAAAGTAAGGCTCTGAAATGGCACATATAGCAGCTTACTGTTAGCACCTGGTTCCCAAAGGGAAGCAGAATAGAGAGAAAACATCACAAACCGGGACAAGATGATCTGACAGCAGACACCACAGTTCCCCGCTCACCCTAACGAAGGCCCCTCCCCAACAGCATCAAGCACTCTCTGCTCACCTGGGAAGTGCTCAGGACTCAGGTCAGTGGAGAAAACGTAGCTAAGGTGACCAGTAGCCAAGACAATTTCAAAACAGATTTTTTGCCTATAAACCTCTAGTAGCCAATTCTGTCTGTTAAATTTGGTTTAGGGAGTTATGTTTTCAGTCTATTTTGAGCCCAAAATCATTCTGCACCTCTGGAAAACCGCAGCAAACTACTTTGCTAATCAAGGTAAATGGAGCCATGTTAACTGTCAAGTTTGTTTTCCAAATTAAAACTGCATGTTTTCCCCATGATCGCTATTAAGAAAACCGTATTCTAAACAGTCATTCCAGTGTTTCCTTGGCACATCTCCCTTGGGTTTCTCCTTCTAATCGACTACAAAGTGAGCAAGCAAGGCTAGAACAATGAGGGCCAATTTCAAAGGCAATAACCTCTTGTACGCAGCCTCCTCCAACTTCTCTCTCTCCATCCGTGTTCTTTCTTTTGCGAAAACTCCATGTTGACCAATAGAGAAAACCCAGCAGTGAAACGCTTCCCAGAAGTCTCTGGGCAGAGGCAGCAGACATCGTGGGAGAGAAGGGGGAATAGGAGACAAAGGACCCGGCCAGAATCTTTGGTTCCTTCCTTTATGGCACTGACTGTTCTCACTCCCTTTGCCGACCCTAAGCACTGAGCACCTGCGGGCACAGAGCTTTGCAGCAGGCCCAAGCTTAAGGAAACAGGGCAGCGTCCTCATCCCAAGTCAGCAGAAACAAAACTACACGATATGCTCGGCATTCATCGCTGGCCTTTTTTTTTTTTTTTGCATTTAAGAGGCTAACATCTAAGCTTCACAGAAAGGCACATGTCTATCCTAGGTGACAGTTATAAAATTCAACAGTTTTATAAAATTAAAGAATCTGAGCTTGAAATCACATAAAGAAATGTCTGAAGGTAAGTTGTTCTGACAACAGACTACCCTCCTGTTGGCGATTTTACAAAATCCAGCCCGCGTAAGGTTTGTATCTTAAGGCCAGATTGTTCCATAACCCCAGAAGCCTCTTCTAGGCCACCTGCCAGCATTGTGGAAGCACAGCCTGAAGGATTTTGGTTTCACATACACATCTCCCACATAAATTAAGTTTTCTTTCCCTTCTGGTTTTACAAACTCTATTTCAGTTTCTTTAACAACAGTATCTGAGCTATGACACAGAATGGGTGTAAATTTGCCAGGCCATTGCACATATTTCTTTTCAGTGATGTTAACTTAGGACAGTTGGGAGTGCTCACTCCTTTGGCAGTGATTTTCCTTCTCTCTTCCCCAGAGCTGGCTTCCAACGCCCCCTCCCAATTAGTTTTCTTCTCTAACAGATATGCATCATAAATCCAAGGCAAATTTTCAGGTCACTTGATGGTACAATTATTAAAGGCTCTGGGTGTGTATGTATGAGGAATGTTATCTTAAAATATTTTGATAGAAAGTCAGTTATTTAAAAAACAATGACTGAACCCATTAACAGCCGGCATTCTTTTACCTCTATTCTTAAAGTAATGATGTGAGCTGAGTAATTTGGTCCTTATTCTTTTGGCCCCTCAGGAGAAATGTCCCCTCAATTTGGCTTTCAATTTTCCAGTTGCAGAGAGAGCTTTCCTGAGCCTAAGCACTGTACCCTGCTATAGTTTTCTTCTTACGGACAGCCGTTAAGTTTTAGATCACGTTTGTCCCGTGTCTTCTCTTTCAAAGTAAAAAAGACGGACACAGCCCAAGTTGTGGCCCTTGCATGTTAAGATGAAACCGTTTCCATGGAAACTCCGCTATGAGGCTCCAAGGTCTCTGGTGCCCCCGTCATTTCTGTCCCTCTCCCTTCGACCTCCCCCTCTGTGACTACAACAGCATCTACCTCGGCCACCTCTTCAACCACGGCGATATCTACTCCGTTGGGCTGCTGGCGGGCCATGGCCTCCAGCCTGAGGCGGTACCGTTCTGCCTCCTGCTCCTTCTGCAGCAGCTGGTGGCGGTATTCCTGAGCTCTGCGATGGGCCTCCTGGAGCTGCTGCTGGAGGAGGGCTCGTTCACTGCCTTCCTGTAAGAGATTATCCAAGGGGAGACAAAAAGATGAAGAAGGCTTCAGGCCAAGACTCAGGGCTTTTGATGCCTTCCCGTCTCTTCCCTCCACCACTGCTACAAACATTACCTTCCTTTCCTCCACACTGTCTGCCATCTCTCCCATCCTTGGTTTCTTAGTCGTCGGCAGCTTCTCTACTTCTTCCTCCTCCTCTTCAATTACAGTCTCCTCTGCAACCTGACCGGCAGGCACAGTTAGAACTACAAGCCAAAGGACACCAATTGCAGGTAAATGAATACGCAGCAAGACAAAGAGATTTTAGTTTTAGTTTAAAAATTTGAAATATGTTCTCCAATATCTTATTTTTCATATTTCTTTGGGTTTTAGAATCAGTAAGTAAACCATGGCCTTGCAGAGAGAAACATAAAGGATTAGCGAGGCACTAAGAAGGCCCCAGAAAGGAAGGGTAGTGATGTGCAGGTCTGGAAGCCTTACAGGTAAGTCTTGTATCTGAGGTTCTAATAAAAGATGCTATGACCAATCAGCTTCTCTATTCTGCAGGAATAACCTGTCTAAAGAAGGTCTGAAGTCTCTACCTAAGATTTTTGAGAAACCTCTAATGAAAGCAGTTTGCCATTAACTGTACCTAATTAATTGTTTCTCTTTTCAGAGACGTGTGAGAGAAGGGTCAACACAAACACAGGAACACAACACACACAAGAGGTACCACACACCTATCAGAATGGCTAACATGAAAAACGTTAACGATGCCAATGCTGACGAGGAAACTGGATGATTCACACATCACTGGTGGGAATGTAAAACGGCAGTCACTCTAGGAAACAGTTGGCAGTTTCTTACAAAACTAAACACGCATTCGCCATACAACCCAGCCACTGCGCTCTTGAGCGTCTATCCCAGAGAAATGAAAACCTGCGTTTACGTAAAAACCTATACATGACAGTTCACAGCAGCTTTATTAGTGATAGCCAAAAACTGGAAACAACTCAAATGTCCTTCAATGGTTAAACAAACTTTGGTACATCCATACCTTGGCGTAACACTCAGCAAGCAAAGGAGCGAACTGCTGATACAACTTCAATGGCTCTTAAGGGAATTATGTAAAAAAAGTCGATCTCAAAAGGTTACATGTGGTATAATTCTATTTACATAACATTCTTAAAATGACAAAAATACAGAGATGGGAGGGCAGATTAGATGGGTGGTTGCCAGGGGTTAGGAACGGGGAGGGTGGGGAAGGAAGGAGGTGTCTGTGGATACAGAAGGGGAGCACTGGGGATCCTTGTGATGGACTAGTCTGCATCTTCACTCTGGTGGTACATACACAAGTCTACACATGTATTAAACGGCACAGAACTAAGCGCACACACACACAAACACAAACAGGTACACGTGAAACCGGACCATCTCAGTCGGGCTGATGGACGGTAGCAGGATCCATCTCCTGGTTGTGATATTATACCACAGCTATGCAGGCTGTTAACAGTGGAGGAAAACGGGTGAAGGGTATACGGGCTATCTCTGTATTATTCCTCACAGTTGTACATGAATCTACAGTTACCTCAAAATAAAGGTTCAAAATGTATATTTAGGTTTTCGGATGTATTATGATTTAACAGAAGAATTTACCTAGTTATTTGGTTTAGCTGATTTAAAAATTAGCTTGTATTTCCTAGAGACACATCAGGTGGTGACAGTGGAAAGCAGCTTAGACCTACGCTGAGTGAAGATGGGAGTTTGGTCAGGGATTTAAAACCTGCTGTAGGTAATTCACAGAATCTCAGTGTTCCTTCCTTGGACCTGGTTAAACACATTAGTAAGAGTAGTTCACCTAGGCAAAACCTCAAATTCTATTCTTTTACTCCAAACCAACTCTGTTCTCATTTATTTGTCTCCATTATAAGCAGTCTCTCACCTACCCAGTGACCCCCCCCAACAAAAAAGAAACCTTAAAATGATCATCATGTTCACAAAAATAGCAGTAGTATATTTCCAAATAGGACTAATAAGGATTTATGGTAACAAGGTTGGATTATAAAGATTTTATTCCTATTCTCTCTTTCCATACAGCAGAGATTCATCTCCTCGAACAATCTGAAAATGAGAAAACCCTCACAATCATTTAGACCAAGCCAGATGTGGTGACACAGAGAAACGCAATGATACCAATCCTCCGTTTTTCAACCTCCAATATTTTTAAGGAATAAAGTTATGATACACTGGCTTCTTTTTAAAAAAATTTTTTTTTTTTTTTACTTCTTAGATGCAGTTTATTTTTATAAACGTGATAAATCATCTCAACACTTATTTTTTCAATAATATATTCACATGTTCAAAAATCAAAAGCTATGGAAGTGTATTCAGTGAAAAGCTTCCCACCCACCCCTAGCTAGCCTTCTGGAAGTGACCAGTGTTATCAGCGTCCTGTACGTTCTCCCAGAGACAGTCTGAGGCTCTGTGGCATGTGACACACACACTGCCTGGCATCTTGCTCTCGCCACCGAACGGTATGTTTTGGCAGTTGGACCACACTGGTATAGAAGAAGTTTCCTTGTTGTTGTTTTCCTTTTTATAGCTGCGGAGTATTCCATTGTTTAGGTGTACCATAATTTATTCATTCATTCCCCTACTGACATATATGCGGGCTCTTTTTTATCTTTGGCTATTAGAAATAACTCTCTAGTGAATACGCTGGTATACGTGTCATTTCTCTGTGTGTGAGGAGAAATTCCTACGGAGGAGAAAAACTTGTCAGCCAAAGGGTATGTGCACTGTTAATACCGATGGGTGCTGCCGATTTGCTCTCTGAAGGCTGCACTAACTCACGCTCTCCCCAGTGCTACTCGAGAGTTTCTATTTCCTGGCACCCTGACGGCACCCTGGTGGCTTAGTGCAGCACTTACGTGCATTTCTCTAGTTATGAATGTCGTAGGTTGAACACATTTTCATATTTTTAAGAGCCATCAGTGTTTTCTTTTCTGTGCACTATTGGTTCTTATTATTTGCTCTTTTTTCTACCAGACTGGTTCTCGCCCTCAAATCTCATATATATCTTAGGGAAATTAACCTTTGCCAGACTGGTTTTTTCTTCTTTTTCACTGCTTCTTCACCCATCCTGCACCTGCCATCTTCCCATTGCCACTCTGTGCCTTAATGCCTTGGTTTTAGCTAAGTGTTGAGCGTCTAAAATACTTAATCAGCAGTTGTCTAACCGGGACAACTCACCTTGCTGCCCATCTTGCATCGTCACAATAAATGGCTGGCCAATGCCTCCAGTAGGGATTGCTGTCTGGAGACTACCCAGAGGGACTCCGTCGGTCACTATGGTGATGACCCTCTGGCCTCCACTCCCCACCACTTGCTGGAGTGATGAGTCAACAGAATTGCCTTCTACCATTTCCTCTGAACTGTCTAGAGATGACAGAAGTAAATTTAAAACGTCAGCTTTAAAAAACAAAATAACACAAAACACGAGTACAGCAATTTTAGCCTCCTTGAAACTGATAATATTCAGGGACAGAGGGAAACTTGAAAACGCTGTTGGATTCAGCAGTTCACAAAAGCAAGCTCTTGTGAACAATGCTAAGTCAGAGGAGAAGAGAAGACGGGGCTGCATGAGAAGAGTATTTTCTAGAATGTCCTCAGTGAGATGTGAACAGCTGGCACTAAATATGGATTATTTGCAAATGAGCTTTCAAATGCTGTTCTCAGGATGCTTAAACTTGTTTGTTTGTTTTGTAGGAAATATCAGAGACCGTAACAGACTAATACGCACCTTCAGTCTTCAGTGAAGGGTAAGATAGGTTGAATTTCCCAAACATACTTGAACTTAGAACCTGTTTTTCAGGGAGGATCTTTAAAGCCTAAATAAATCTGAGGAACTTAGGGGGAAAAAACCCATAAATTAGAGTAGATCTATTTCTAAAAGAAAATGGAGACATTTCATAGTGAAGTAACAAAACAATATATCAAATAGTCAAAGCACTAAAGAAGTTTAATAGGCAAAAAAAAGCAGATGGCTTCTCCCACCTAACAGATCAGCAGTAACCTTAATAGCCGCTAACACTTACTATGTGCCAGGTACCTTTCTAGAAGCTTTACATGTATTATGTTGAATCAAGATTTTCAGTTTGATTAGCCAATATCCCAATAAACTAAACACTATTCAGGGAAAGAGATGCCCTGGTGGCGCAGTGGTTAAGAGCTCAGCTGCTAACCAAAAGGTCATCAGTTTGAACCCGCCAACCGCTCCATGAGAGAACAATGTGGCAGTCTGCTTCTGTAGAAGATTACAGCCTTGGAAACCCTATGGTGCGGTTCTACTCTGTCCTATAGGGTTGCTATGAGTTGGAATCAACCCGATGGCGACAGGTTATTAGGGGAAACGGTTACTACCTCTATGGAATTTCTTTATCTAAAGAGTAGGTAAAACTTTGCAACAAATGGGATATGGACTATCCATATCAGACACATTCAGGTAGTTCAATGGAAATAGAGCTTTCACACCTCTTAGAAGCAAAGAACCAGGATATGTTAGAGCTGGAAGGACCTTGACAGAAAAGCTAATCCAACCATCATGCTAGAGACAAAGAAACTGAGACCTGGAGAAATTAGGTGATTTATCCAAGATCAAACAGTAAAACGACAGGACAGCCAGAACAAGTTTAATCCATTCCTTCCCCCTCTGCCATACTGTCCACTCACGCCCGTCTGAGGAGATCTCCATGACGGCTGCTGGGAGGAAAAACAGGCCTGGAACAATGTTCCCACCACCCAGATGTCAACAGCAGAAAGAATTCAGAACAATCTGCTTTTATTTATGATAGAGCAGAGACCCAGAGGGTTCCAGAAGGATTCTTGGATGACTACTGAACCTTGCCTTTACCTAAGTGAAGCACTAAGCCTTTTCCCCATAGACCACTAGCTCTGGCTAAGTGACTTGAAACTTTTTTGTTTTAAATATCGGAAAGGCATTACACAGCACGCATCTGCCCAACTCCACTGGAAATGCCAAAATAACATCTCCAGTGAAATTACAAGCCAGCCTGCCTGGAGTACACTGGGCATAACAACGAGAGAGGGGGCAGGCAGGCCCCCGTATTTGGATACTTTAATAGAAGCTATCTAGGCTGCTGTTTTGAATCATTCCGTGATAGCATCAGTCAAAGCATAGAGAGTATTTCCAAAAAATCTGCTAAGACTAAATATTTCAATCCGAAGCAACTAAAGTCAGGGCAAACCAACTTGGAACTGCAGAAACACAAGGAAGAACTCAGGCCTTCTCTGATTCTATCCCTTACAGACTGTCCTTCTGAGGCTCAACCATCCCAGGTCCCCAGATGCCTAATTAACCACGATTCTTTGATATTTCATGCAAATTACATCTGCTGTAGACTTAAAGACACAAGAGGAGAGTGGCGACCCATCCACCCGGCAGATGCCCTTACCCACCTGTGGCTCTGTGTGGGTTGGAGAGCGGGGCTGACGTCTCAGCGAGAGCTGCGAGCGTGGCCAGCACTGAGGGGGTAGCATTTGAGAACTGGACTCTCGAGGCCTGTGGGTCGCCTATTTCAGTAAAAAAGGCAAATAAGGTCCATGGAGAGAGTAAACTGAGATGAACTAAAAATGGCTTATTCAATCCGAACTCCAGCGTTTCCCTCTACTGTCCTTCATTCTGCTGTCTAGTCTAAACTGATATAAACCTCTTTTATGGTTTTAAAAGTCTGTCTCTTAAGGGAGAGGACATCCATATGCTCAGTACAGGGCTGCTACGCTCCTCTCACCTGAGCAGTCTCTGGGCCCCGCAGGTGAGGAGTGTTAGCTGACAGACAGGAGGCTGCCTGTCAGAGCTCCCCTCAGCAGCAGGCGGGAAGCCTACAAAGCCTGCCTCACTCCAGACTAACCTACAGCGAGGGAACAGGCCCCACGTGGCTTCACTCAATCCCACTACCTCTGTCCCTCAGCTAGAAAGGTGGGAAGAACACAACTGACGTCTAGTGCAAGGAAAGCTGAAAACCTAACATCTCCTCTGTTGAATTTCAAAGGCAGTACCGTGGATTAATGGCGGAAATGAATATTGTCCACTTCAGTTATGTCATGAAGGGCTTTTTCACTTTCACCATAACCTGTTGCCTTGTCTGTGTACTATTCCTACAGCACAAATTCCAGGAGGGAGTGCATCCGTTCTGCAACAGGCCCACCTAACTTTCTGCACCAAAAGTATTACTCAAAAGGTTTGCATAAATCTAACTTTTAGAAAATGAATGACATTTTCTTGTGTCTTTTCCATACTTTCAGAGATACTTATTATGCTACGTTAGCCATTTATTGCCTCTCAGCTCCAACTCTACTCTTCTCGGTCCTGTCTCGTCCTACTGGAGCTGGACCCTATAAACATTTCTTCTCTGTCAGCTGGCATGAGGTTAAGCTTTGCCAGGATAAATGGAGTGGCTGCCCCCTGTATCTGCTCTTCCTGTACGCTTCAGAGTTCTCCTCACAGAGTTAACCCACTGATACTAGTCAGTAATTCTTAGGTGTAAATTTATAAATTACTGTGTAGTTTTGTCTCCTGACTGGACTCTGACTGATACACTTATCTTCTTTTTAAATGGAATTTTAATTTGTAAGTTTTCCCACTACCTATGCTTAAAGATTCTTTCCACCCTTTCTTCTGTGAAGAAATTAGTTATCTGTAAAACACTTGAGGAAACTCCTATTTAACACTCTTTATAGGGAATCCTTCCACAGAACAAATAATCCTTTTCTGATACGACTCATCTAGGTAATCTCTTTTATAAATTTCAATTTCGTGGATTACTTTTGTAGTACCCTTTATAGGCGCAAACCAGTTTATTCAAAGCTTTTGGATGATGACTCTGGGAGCGGGGATGAGGGGAGAGAGAGTGATGATAGCCCCAATTTATTCTAATTCTCTCACAACATACCCCGGGAACAAATGGTCTGAGTGGCCCCCGGCGCGTGACCTCCAGAAGGAGACTATGTAATGACTCCTGTGCAGAGCAAGATCCAGCTACATCTTGTTCCCTAAGTTTCCTGCTTGGTTCCTGCTTTTCTCATCACCCAGTCTGTCATACCAAATGCTGACATAAGAGCCACAACCTCTCCTCAGAGGAGACAAGGAACAAGCAATTTTTAGATACAGGCAGTCCCCGGGCTGAACGTCTGACTTAAAACCCATATTAAAAATTCAAGATACATACAATGGTTTGTAATAACAAACAGGCGCTACTTTGCAATGGGCATTAGAACATTATATTATTACTATTTTATTACATTAAAGATGTTTTAGTGTATCTAGAAGTGTTTCTTTAATGCTTTTTATGCACAGAAAGGTACACTATATACTAAGACTTTCTTTATTGTAATTTAAGTGAAAGTTTACAATTCAAGTTAGTCTCTCATACAAAAATTTATACATACATTATTATGTGAACCTAATTGCTCTCCCTATACTCTGACAGCACACTCCTTTCTACTCCTGATTTCCCGTGTCCATTCAAACAGCTCCTGACCCTCTCTGCCTTCTCATCTCGCCTCTGGACAGGAGCTGCCCATTTAGTCTCATGTATCTACTTGAACTAAGAAGCACACTCTTCACAAGTATCATTTTACGTCCCATAGTCCAGTCTAATCTTTGTCTGAAGAGTTGGGCTCGGGAATGGTTTTAGTTCTGGGTT